>NC_065445.1:40306699-40450533 GCF_917563875.1 Diabrotica virgifera virgifera | reverse complement strand
TGGCTCTGTCAAAGCCATTAATAAAAAAAAATACCTGTCTTCTTATTAGGAGTGACAAAAGCGGAATACTTTCTGCAGTATTTTGCGGCCCGGCCCTCCTTTGCAATATTTTTGATGTTATACACATAAACTCCTGAAAATACACAAATCTCAGATTATTTACTATTCTTTTTATTGGAATATTTTTCAAATTACCAGTCATACTAGTCACATGCACTTGAACTTGAACTTGAAGTCAATAATAGGTTTATCAGCACTCGCTTCTCGTTGAGCGAATTTTAACACATACTGTATGATTTCACGAGCTTGAGCATTCAACAGATTTCGCTTCACTTTATACCGTTGATCAATTTTTAGATTAAATGAACAATTAGAAAATTAAAATTCACTATTATTTAATAAAACATTAGATTTTACACAAAACTTTTCAACGTCGCGAATCGGCCCTATAGTAAAACTATCCACATAAACAACTAAGCGGTTGTCGATTATCTGAGCTCTCTCTATCGTAATTTGAAATTTGCTAGCGCACAACATTTATTCCTATTTACTCTGGGCTAATTAGCAAAATTCATGGAAAAGTTATTTACCAGCAATTTTATTGCTGGAATCGAATTATAAGATCCTATATATTAATAATATGGGTGTGCAAAGTCCGCAGATAGTGTGCTACTTTTTTTATAAACAAAATGGCGCCGACAAATCGTATTTTTTTCAATTATTGCTCTATAACTCCGAAGATTTTAACTTTACAACAAAAACACCCAAATAAAAATTCACCGAAATTAAATTCTGCATAGAGATATGTTTTTCACGATTTGCTCCGACGAAAATTTTCCTCGGAAAATGCGGGTTTTCCTAACAAAAACTATAATTTTCAAATAAAGTTTTAGGTAATTAATTATTAATCAATAATTAAATAACTTAGTGACATCAAAGATTTCTTGGTATAGATTGTAATTCTAGAAGCCGGTGAAAATTAAACGAATATTTTAGCAATAATTCAATTGTTAATTAACAATTTACGATCGCAATAATAACCAAAATAATCATGATACATTGATCAAACTTATAAAGATTATAAAGATGAGATGCTTGTTTAATATTTTATCGACAAAATATAAATTTTTCTTTTTTTTGCATAATCTTTAAATTTTGAAAAAAAAAATAGTTATAATACGTAGTCTAATTAGTAAAGTACAAAGAAAGGTTATTTACCAGCAATTTTATTGCTTTAATCGAACTATAAGATCCTATATATTATTAATATAGGTATGCAAAGTCCACAGATAGTGTGCTACTTTTTTAATAAACAAAATGGCGCCGACAAATCGTATTTTTTTTCAATTAATGCTCTATAACTCCGAAGATTTTAACTTTACACCAAAAATACTCAAATAAAAATTCACCCCAATTTAATTCTACATAGAGGCATGTTTTTCCCGATTTGCTCCGACGAAAATTTTCCTCGGAAAATATGTGTTTTCCCAACAAAATCTCGAATTTTCAAATAAATTTTTTGGGCCAGTAATTATTTATCAGTCGGTCTTGACGGTCCAGTTAGCTGGGGCTCAGTCGATCGACAAGTTTAGTGGATTTGCGATTTGCGGTCGCTGGTTCGAGCCTCAGCTAGGTCATGAAATTTATAAAAGGCCAACGCCGTAGTATAAAACTCAATAGAGTCTACGGCTTGGTCTGGAATAAACTGGCGTCTGATCGGCCTATGGAGGAGCGGTACGGGAAGGGATAAGGGCTTCCGGCTTGGTGATACTCCTCCATAGATCCCTACCGAAAGGCGTTGACGCCTAAGAACGGTGTATACATACAATTATTTATCAATAATTATATAGCTTGGTGAAATAAAAGCTTTCTTGGTATAGATTATAAATTCAGAAGCCAGTTAAAATGAAACGAATATTTTAGCAACAATTCAATTGTTAATTAACAATTTACAGTCGCAATAACAACCAAAATAATCATGAGACATTGATCAAACTTAGAAAGATTATAAAGGTGTGATGCCTATTTAATATTTTGTCGACAAAATATAAATTTTTCATTTTTTTGCATAATCTTTAAATGTTTAAAAAAAATTGTTACAAACAAATTAACATTTCTTAGAAATTGTTTATTATATTCTAATTTTAAAAAATACTTAAAATGCGTATTTCATAGGTCTTGAAAATGAATGCTTTAAAAAAAATTTCCAACCATTTGCAAAAAAGTTAGGAAACAGCAAAATAAATATACGATATCTCTATTGTTTATAATTTGTTTTAATTGTTTCAAAGCTTAAAAGTGAGTCTATGGTACAATCTAATTACTCACAAAGAATGTCAAAAATTAGTGCAATGGTTATATTTTAAACAAAGATTAAAAATACTTTTTTTTGTAATTTTTAGCGCGAAAGTAGGCTTGATACAGAGCCGGAGATAAAATGTTCACTCGAAGCGACTGACACGCGCGAGTTGTTTATGTGGGCGGGTAGCTACGGTACTGTATTATTCTACTTTCGCGCGTGTAAATTACAAAAAAATATATTTATAATCTTTAATTAAAATATAACCATTAAGCTGATAATCGATATTGTTTTATAAATAATTAGCTTGTACTTTAAACTCACTTCTACGCTTTGAAAGAATTTGAAAAAATTATTAACACCGTAGTAATCGTATGTTTATTTTGCTGTTTCATAACTTTTTTGCAAATGGTTGCAAAAAAGTTTTAAAGCATTCATTTTCAAGATATTTGAAATGCGCATTTTAGCTATATTTTAAAATTATAATATAATAAAAACTTTCTGAGAAACGTTAATTTGTTTATAACTATTTTTTAAACATTTAAAGATTATGCAAAAAAATAAAAAATTTATATTTTGTCGACAAAATGTTAAATAGGCATCTCATCTTTATAAGATTTCAAAGTTTGATCAGTGTATCATAATTATTTTGGTTATTATTGCGACCGTAAATTATTAATTAACAATTGAATTGTTGCTAAAATATTCGTTTAATTTTCACCAGCTTCTGGAACTATAATTTAAACCAAGAAGGCTTTTAAGTCACCAAATTATGTAATTATTGGTAAATAATTACTTATCTAAAACTTTATTTGAAAATTAAAGATTTTGTTGGGAAAACCCGCATTTTTCGAGGAAAATTTTCGTCGGAGCAGATCGGGAAAAACACGTCTCTATGCAGAATTTAATCACGGTGAATTTTTATGTGAGTGTTTTTGTTGTAAAGTTAAAATCTTCGGAGTTCTAGAGCAATAATTGAAAAAAACACGATTTTCGGGCGCCATTTTGTTTATAAAAAAGTAGCACACTATCTGAGGACTTTGCATACCTATATTATTAATATATAGGATCTTATAATTCGATTCCAGCAATAAAATTGCTGGTAAATAACTTTTCCCAAAAATGGCCTATTCTCCGATAATCAGCCCAGACTAATTTCGGTCCACCTGTAATTCCCTATTAATACAGACTTTTGTTTCAGATTTCGTCCATAACGATGGTCCTGTATTGTGATCGAGTAGAAGCGAGTAGCAAAGATCTAATAAAGCAATGTTATCTTCTACAACCAGACGTTAACGACCCATTATTAATGAAAGAACTATTAAATTTGACAGAGTTTATTAAAGATTTGAGACCCAAAATGCAAGTATCAGGCTATTTTCGTATAAATAAACGAATTGTGCCGGTAATGATATCAACTTTAACTACGTATTTGATTATTGTGATACAGTTTAATAAAAGTTAGACAATATAATTTAAATAATTTAAGGGGGTCAGACGTAAAACGGTTTAACTGCAGTTTTGATAGTTCTGAGATAATCAGCTTCAAAATTATTAGTACATTCTTTCACGGTTTTTGCTCTAAATTTTAAAGAACCGCTTGGATTGACATGAAATTTGGCATACGCATAGCTTACATGTTAAAGAAAAAAAGTGATATTGTGCCGATGTGTGCTTTTGCCACGGGGGTGACTTTCACCCCCTCTTGGGGGTGAAAAAATATATGTCCAAAATAAGTCCGGAAATGGGTAAACTGACTAATTTTAAGTAACTTTCGTTCTCTAGAGCTTTTTCGCCAAGTCAACACTTTTCGAGTTATTTGCGAGTGAATATGTTCATTTTTCAACAAAATAACTACATTTTTAGACTGTTTTTCGCAAATAACTCAAAAGTAAGTATTTTGTCGAAAAAAACGTTCTTAGCAACAATATAGTCTGTAAAAAATTTAAAAAAATGGTGTACGCGTTAGGTCTCTGGACCTCGTAAAACCAGAATTATAGCCAATGAAAAATAGATTCATATTCACCAAATTTCAAATAGAATACTTCGAAGTGAAATATCCAAAAAATTAAGCACTTTTTGGGAAAACCCATTATAACTGTTTTAAAGTGTTTAAAAAAATCTTTATTTCTGATTTTATAAAAAGTTTCTAGCATTAAATTTAAGCAAGTTACGCTCAAAATAAAGTTGGTCCCTTTTGTTTTGGCAAACAAAAAATCGGAAAGCCCACCCCCTAATTAGCAACTTAAATGAAATTAATCGTTACCGCTCCAAAAATTATTTTACTTATGTTGTGTTTATGTGATCTGAAAGTTTCATCGATTCAAAGTGCTTATTTTTGAAAAAAATTTATTTTAAAATAAAATTTTTAAAAATTTTAATTTCGAAAAATGTGCTTTTTTCAAAATAACTTAAAAATTGTTAGAGATACCAAAAATCTCGACAACCAAAAAAAGTCAGCATTGCTTTTCTGAATATCATGTATTTTTTTGTTTTTCTGTCAGACAAAAATTGATTAAGATTTGGTGTTTCTAAATTTGCATGCATTCGTGATCAGTGATTCGTTCAACCCCTTTTAACTACAGCCCTTTCAAAAATAAGGACTTTGAACCGATGAAACTTACAGATCATATAAACAATACATACACGAGTCAAGAAACTTGTGAAGTCATAACGATTAAGTTCATTTGAGATACTAATTAGGGGGTGATTTTCCCGATTTTTTTACAAAAAAAAGGGACTAACTTTATTTTGAGCGTAACTTGTTTACTTTTGATGCTAGAAATTTTATTTATAAAACAAAAATGAAGATTTTTTTTAAACACTTTAAATAAGTTGTAATGAGTTTTCCCAGATGTGCTTCATTTTTGGTTATTTGACGTTAAAGTATTTCATTTGGAATTTGACGAATATGAACCTATTTTTAATTAGCTATAATTCTGCTTCTACTATAGGTATAGAGACGTGATATATATGTTACAGTTCAAGTTGATTCTCAGTTAGAGTTGACTCCAACTAGTTGGAGTCAACTCCAACTGAAACGAGCAGTAAAAGTTGATTTTAAAAATTTAAATCAACTTTTACTAGTTGGAGTTGACTCTTCCTGGATCGATTCAGTAAATGTTGATTATACGAGAATCTCAAGTGCATTTTTGATGAGTGTGCGTTTCTTTGTTTTGACCGTTTCAACTACTTATTAGTATAGTCTGTAACGTCGCCCCCGTTAGGTAAATTATTCTGATTCGATTTTTTGCACAAACTTACTCAAAGAAATACATCCGTATAACAATCCTTATAACAAATACACAGGGTGTCACGCGGTACCGCGGTCGAAAAATTGTTTAACCAATTTCAGTAAAGTCAGTCAGTAAAGTGACATTTTATCGAACGAGTCTGATATTACGAGCAGAGGAACAGACGCGTTCGATAAAGAGTATTGAGGTGGTACGTACAAAATTGTATCGTCAATCATAAAAAACATTAACACTTACTTACAACTTTTAGGAATTTTTTTTAATTTTAGACGAAATAAAAAATTCGTATGACAGTAATGACAGTAATCACAGATGACTTTTGCATGATGGCCGGTTTTGATGTTTAATCGATAGTTTTATCAATATTGTATACCTACCTAATTACTAAATCTGGAAAGTTTTGATTTATTTTGTACGAATATAATTGCGAAACATTACATAATTTTACTTTTTGACATAAATTTTATCAATAATAAGATAAATTTGGTACAATATTTTTAATAATTAAAGTAAATAAATTGTAATTTCACTCAAATAAATAATCGATTGCTGCCACTGACCACTTACATTCAATCTCGGTTAATTTGATTAATTATCGCGGCAGGTAAAGTAACATTCTTCTTTCAATACAACAAAGTGTTACTTTACTGTCGAAAATGAGGGCAAATGAGTACAATAATGAATGATTTTAGTGACGTTCGGCGATAAACAAAGATTTTAAACAAATTCGCAAAAATACACACACCGGCAAAATTAGCCGAACACCTTAAAAATAGGACATGTTTGATGTCTCGAGTTTCCTAAACGACTGATCCGATTTGGATGATTCTTTTAGTATGTTATAGCCTTATTACTTAAGAATATCGTTGTAATAATATTGTTGCTAGACAGGTAAATATCATTTTATACCGGGTGTACAAATCATGCTGTGTTTTTTCTTAAAGTTTGGAACACCCTGTGGAATATTCTAGCACAGGTAAAATATTAAAATTAACACTCGATTGTAGACTTAGGCTTTCTTAACATTTTTCTTTTTGATTCATTTACTTAGGTGTGATAATAAAAAAGTTATGTGCGTTAACAACTATCCATGTTTTTCATCAATAAATCCTCATAGTAGGGGAGGAAAGTATACTAAATTTGCAGTTACTCGAGCTTTATGGGAACCTATTGGATTGTGAAGAGTATGTGCTAAAATCAGAAAAAGGTTAAGTTAAATTTTCCATAAAGTGGGGGACATTTTTTAATTTAATTTTCCATTTGAAACAATCATTTTTCTCCGATTATAGCGCTATCTATCCATAATTAGAAAAAATGTGTCAAATAAAAGTTGCTTATTTTTACGTGAAGAATCCAAATCTGTAATAAAAATTGGGGGCTCCTATTTGGGATTTTAAATTAAATCCCCCACCCCACCTCCGTGGGGGTTCGTGACACCCCACGGAGAGGGGAGGGGGTAAATTAAAAATTTTAAATACGAACCCTGCGATATTTCGCGAAATGAACATCAGATCGTAAAACTGCAAAATACACCTATTCAATATTTTTCAAAATTCTACCGAATGGCACCAAACACGATCCCGACGGAGGTGGGCTGGGGGTTACTTTAAAATCTTAAATAGGAGACATCTGTACAAACTGCAAATTTAGCATACTTTCCTCCCCTACTATGAGGATTTATTGATAAAAAACATGGCTAGTTGTTAAAGCACAAAACTTTTTTATTTTCAACATAAGCAAATGAATCAAAAAAGAAAATGTTAAGAAAGCCTACAATCGAGTTTTAATTTTAAAATATTATATATACTAGAATATTCCACAGGGTTCCGAACTTTAAGAAAAATAGACAGTATGATTGTAACACCCGGTATAAAATGACATGTACCTGTCTAGCAACAATATTATTACACCGATATTCTTAACTAATAAGACTATAACTTACTAAAAGAATCACTTAAATCGGACAACAGGTTTAGGAAATTCGAGACATCAAACATGTCCCATTTTTAAGGTGTTCTGCTAATTTTGCCGGTGTGTGTAATTTTTTCACTTTGTACAAACCTTTTTTAGATCCGTTGGGCCTTTTTTCTCTAAAATTGACTGTTGTCGAGTTATTAGCTACTTAAAATTTGAAAAACGCCAAAATAACCATTTTCGAGGTTAAATAACTCGGTTAAAGATAATTATTGTGAAAGTCGAGCGAGCGGCAGTGGAGTAACGGCATAATCGCTGGCCTCATACGCCAGTGCACGTGGGTTCGAGTCCTACTAAAGACAAACCATTTTCATTTCCAATAATGACACGAGCCGTCTCACCGTGCCTCGGAGAGCACGTTAAGCCGTCGGTCCCCCTGGGCTAGTGTACATCGACACTAGTTACTTGAAACAGGGTTAAAGATGTAATTGGCGCCGGAACTGTCCGAAAGGCAAAAATGCCATACGATATTATATATTATGAAAGTCAGAAACTAAAAAATCAAAGATTAAAGCTACCTCTATAAGATCCTGAAGAAATTTTTGTCATTATTGCATTAATAAGATATTATTTTTAATGATCAACAATGAGCGCTAACCGTGTATTGAGGGCGGCCGTCAATGTGAGTGCGAGTGAGATTCGCCATTGGACGGCTGGAATGGTGTATCTCTTTAGCACTCACCATTGACGGCCGCCTAATACGCACTTAGCGCTCATTGTTAATAATTAAAGATAAAGCTTAGTAATAAAATAGTGACAAAAATTTCTGCTGGATCTTGTAGAGGGGGCTATGAACTTTGATTTGGTCACTTTCTGACTTTCATAATAATGAATTTTAACCGAGTTATTAAGCCTTGAAAATGGCTATTTTCGCATTTTTCAAATTTTAAATCGCGTATAACTCGACAACAATCAATTTTAGAGAAAAATCACAAAATACCTTTTTTTGCTCAGAATAACCCAAATGATCTAAAAGAATGTTCGAAGTGAAAAAATTATTTTTGTGAATTTGTCTAAAAAGAATTGTTTAAACAATTTATCGATCAAGGTACTGCCTGGCACCCAGTAGATTTGTTATAAGGACCTCTTTTTGAGTAAGTTTGTGCAAAAAATTCGAATGGGAGTAATTTACCTAACGGGGGCGACGATACAGCTTAGACTAATTTGAACATATTCAGTAACATTTAATTTCTAGAATCGGCTGTTTGTGTGAATCAGAATCTACTTTTACTAAATGGCATTGGGAAGAGTATACTTTTCCTAGTTGGAGTCTACTTTTACTAGTAAATGTTGAATATAAATCTTCATTTTATATTTATAATCAACTTTTACTGAAACCAGCCGTTAGAGTTGACTCCAGCTAGTTGGAGTCAACTCCAACTGGATAATCAACTTGAACTGTAACATATACACCATTTTTTTAAATTTTTTACGGGCTATATTTTTGCTAAGAATGTTTTTTCTACAAAATACTTACTATTTGAGTTATTTGCAAAAAACCGTCTAAAAGCGTGGTTAGTTTGTTGAAAAAATGAACATATTCACTGGCAAATAACTCGAAAAGTATTGACTTAGTGAAAAAACTCTATAGAACAAAAGTTGATTAAAATTAGTTAGTTTATCCATTTCCGGACTTACTTTGGACGAATATTTTTTCGCCCCCAAGAGGGAGTGAAAACCACCCCCGGGGCAAAAGCACATATCGGCACAATATCACTTCTTTTCTTTGGCTTGTTAGCTATGTGTGTGCCAAATTTCATGTCAATTCAAACGGTTCTTTAAAATTTAGAGGTTTTGCAATATTTTACCGTTAAAGAACGTACTATTATTTGAGTTTTATCAATAGGGATGTTCACAAAAAATTAAAAAGTCATTTTAAACATGTAAAACGATTAAGAAACACCCTAGAAATAATTGTCCAAAATTTCAACAAAATTGAAAAAGCCTTTCTATAAAAAATCTTTATTAGAAATCTAGCATTATTTTAAATTTCAAGAACGCTTCTCTATTGGCCTGACGTCACTAGTTGCATACCCCAAGCGCGCGCCATTCTCATAGTGTTACTGTTTACCTGTTTGCCGTTTCAGGTCATTTTATTTTGTTCTCTTCTTGTTTTATCAGGGTTAAAGTGGAGTTTTATAGTGAATTTGTTTAGTTTAAAGTGGATAGACTGTTTGTAAGGACATATTTTGGGTTTTACAAAAATAAACAAATAAAATGGAAGAAGGTTTTCAGAAAGCCGATTCGTATAAACTACCGACTGTAGTGTAGATGTAACAATGGTGTATGATTTATTGGCATCTTGTAAAAAAATAAATCTACCACAGCTTTACTAAGTGTATATTCCATATAATTTTTCATGTCTTCTTTAAGCTAAAAAAAATAAATGCTTAATACTCCACAAAAAACAAAATAGAGAAAGTTGTATGCATGCATTGTACGCATGCATATTGTATACATACATTGGCTGGTTATTACTTTACCTTGGTTAGGTGTATTAAAAATATTGTTATTCTTCTTCATGTGCCTTGTCCGTTGTGGACGTTGGCTATCATCATGGCAATTTTAATTTCATTTGAGGCGTTTCTGAATAACTCGATCGATTTTTGTCCAAATCATTGGCGTAAGTTTTTAAGTCATGAGTGTCTTTTCTTCCGGGTCCGCGTTTGCTCTCTATTTTACCTTGCGTTATCAGTTGGAGTACACGATATTTATCATGCCTCATGATATGACCGAAATATTTAAGATTTCGTTTCTTAATTGTAAAAGAGATTTCTTTTTGTTTTCCCATTCGACGCAATACCTGTACGTTGGTGTGGATCGCCCAGGATATTTTGAGGATACGTGGGTACACCCACATCTCGAATGCCTCTAGCTTTTTCATTAATGTTTCCAATATTGTCCAGGCCTCTGCGCCATATAGCAAGACCGGAAATAATAACATTTTAACAGCCGCATTTTTAGTGGGAGAGATATTATGTCGCAATGGGTGAAAATATTTCTCATGTATGTTGTTAAATGTTGCTATGTCCTTTTCAACTCTAGATCTTATTTCGGTTGTTTCGTATTTCGAGTTGACAACTGTTCCAAGGTAAAAAATATTTTTGAACTTGGGTATTATACATTTTCATTTCAACCAATCTTTTTACTAAATTATTAATGATTTTATTATAATATAAAGTCATACCTACATCCACATGTAGTTATTTCAAGGTTTACTTTTACTGTATGTATTATTAGAATCCCGTTTTTAGGAATATCCCAGTTTAAGGAATACAAATTTGAGGTCCCGAAACTTTTTCATTTACTCTTTAAGAAGGTAGGTGCAAAATCTTGGTCCAATGCTATTTAAATTCATTCATTTTTTTCGAATCCTGAGAAAACTAATAAGTATTTTTGAAAAATGTAAATGCAGAAAGAACAATTACATTATTACCAAGGGCCGAAAGTCTCTGGAAAACTTCTATAATGTTTATTTTATTAAGTTAGTACTTTAAGTTAGTTATTTTAAGTTCTAGCTGCAACAAAACATTTTTTTCTGTTTTAAATTGGCTGGAACGGTAATAAAAATCTTGTCAGAACTGTTTTTTGATGTATTTACACACCCAGGAACAAAACACAACTTATTTGGCTTTATTTTTAATAATTAAATACGTAAAAAACTGCGCACATTCAAATACACTGAGTAAATAAGTATACAAAACTAGTCGTCGATCAAAGACGTTACGACTGCTGACGTCACAGACCGTAGCCTCGCTGCAGGGTACCGTTTTTCTAGTCTCCAAGAAAATCAACATTATGAACTCATTTATCTTAAAAAATATACATTTTTAAGCAGTTTTATGATTGTTACGTTTTTATATACCTTGTAATCTATTGAATTTAACTATATTTAAAAATTAGTGAACATCCCTATTCTAGGAGTCATTAAGGGCAACGGAGCCAAATGCAAAATTTTGACGCAAGTCAAAATTTTCGTGTTTTAAATGTATTCATTTTATTCGAATTCTGAGGAAACTAATAAGTATTTTTGAAAAATTTAAACGCAGAATGAAAGACTATTTTATTACTGAGGGCCGAAAGTCCCTTAGAATACCTAAATAAAAAGTTTCTTTTGAATGAAATATTTGCCATTAAAAATCACACTAAATTTTCTCTTTTATTTTCACCCCTGTAACTTATTAAAATAAACATTATAGAAGTTTTCAGGGACTTTCGGCCCTCGGTAATAATGTAATCTTTTCATTCTGCGTTTAAATTTTTCAAAAATCTTTAGGTATTAGTTTTCTCAGGTTTCGACAAAAATTAATTCATTTATAAAACACATTGAAAATGTTGACATGCGTCAAAATTTTGCATTTTGCTCCATTACCCTTAAGGTGATACATAGCGATCAACAGGTAGCAAAAACGCGTTCCAAGATTGCGGCTGTAATTTTGAATATTTTTTCGAGATATTTGGCACACGTCTTCGTAATATAATAAAGAATGGCGGTACAGAGCCCAATTTGAAAAATATATTAATATGTGGAAATTACTATGTAATTAAATACAATATTAAAAAAACGAGCCTGTACCACCATTAAGAAGAACAAAAAAATACACTTTCTTCAAATAAACTTTTTTATCCGATGCCTAGATTTTGTGTCATTTTGGAACTACTAAATTTTTTTATTTCATTAGTAGTTCCAAAATGACACAAAATCTAGGCATCGGATAAAAAAGTTTATTTGAAGACAGTGTATATTTTTGTTCTTCTTAATGGCGGTACAGCCTCGTTTTTTTAATATTGTATTTAATTACACAGTAATTTCCACATATTAATATATTTTTCAAATGGGGCTCTGTACCGCCATTCTTTATTATAAAAATTTAGTTTCCTCTTAAACTAAAATATGACTAGTGTACGTTCTATAAAAATGATAAAAAAATAAGGGTAGGTAAATTATTACTCTTACTATATCCTTCCTTTTTTTCAATTATTAAAAGCCTATAAGTACTTAAATCGGTACGTGGTGTTGATAAAAGTTACTGGTAAAACGGTTCAAGTGCAGATGTTAAATATTACTAATCATTTTTATCCCAGCTGTTATTAACAGTGTAACTACAACTGGCACGTTGCACACCTAATACTTACCTAATTAGTCTTCAAAATTCGACACAAATCTAATATTTATTTACTTGAAATTAATCCTGTATTAACATGTGTTTTTACCGAATACTAAAAATAGTTTTGTGGTAAAATGGTTCAAGCGCACATAAACCCGTTTACTACCAATGCAAACTGCAATTGTTTTCATTAAATTAAACAAGTTTGAAATCTTACTCGTAACCCGTACGTGTATCACAGCCACGAGCCGCGAGCCTCGAGCCATCATGTTATTGCGTTTAAAGTTACACTTATATTTTCACTAATTAAGCAAATTGCCTAGAAATAATTCAATCGTTTATTGTTGAAAGGAGACAAGTTACATTTTATAAGTTTTGAGAAAACCGTAAAACACTATTTTAAGCTATACTAAATTATTTTTGAATTATTTGTTTTTGAGTAAACCTAATTATTTATAGGCTGTTTTATCCTCCTCATGAAAATATTACCCTCTTATCTATGATATTTTGTTTGTTACCCACACTTTTCGATTTCGTCTTTTTTTATTAGTTTTAAAAATATATAAGACGATAGGATATGATACGAAGTATACAGGGTGTTAGTAAATAAGTATGAAAAATTTTAAGGGCTAATTCTACATGAAAAATTAATACCAGTTTGTTCTATAAGCATATGTCCGCAAATGCTTAGTTTCGGAGATACGGGGTGTTGAAATTTTTATTTCAAACTGCCAATTTATTTATTGCTCTAAGACCAGTTGATCTATGAAAATGAAATTTGGTGAGTTTTAGAAGGTAGTTATTACGAATTTTTTGACATACAATTTAGAATTTTGTATTCATCATTGGCGCGCCTACGGGCAATGGTCTGAATTTTTTTAAAGAGAAAAATAGTACGCCACTGAGATATTTCGAATTAAAAATTATTTTTAAATTCCACGTCTAATTTATGATAAAAAACCTTTCTTGTCTTTTTTCATATGATGCACCGTTTTTATGCAGAAAAATAAAACATCTTGGCGCGTATTTTTCATTTCTTAATACATCATCAAGAACTATCCAATATAATAATACTAAACTAGAACAATAACAGAAAATATTACTAATAAGATTTCAACTAGGTGCAAAGCTGCAAGAAATGTTTAAAATGATCTCCTTTACAGATAACAGAAGAATTTTATATTCATCATTGGCGCGCGTACGGGTAATGGTCTGAATTTTTTGAAGAAAAAAATAGTACGCCACTGAGATATGTCAAACTAAAAATCATTTTTGAATTCTTCGTTCAATTTACGACAAAAAATCTTTCTTTCCTTTTTTTCATACGAGGCGCCGTTTTTATGCAAAAAAATAAAACATCTTAACGCTTACCAAATATTTGAGGTAGTTTCCATATGCATAGAAACTTAGTTCAAATACTTTGTAAACGTTAAGATGTTTAATTTTTTTGCATAAAAACGGCGCCGCATATGAAAAAAGGCAAGAAAGATTTTTTGTCGTCAATTGAACGAGGAATTCAAAAATAATTTTTAGTTTGAGATATCTCAGTGGCGTACTATTTTTTTCTTCAAAAAATTCAGACCATTACTTGTACACGCGCCAATGATGAATATAAAATTCTTCTGTTACCTGTAAAGGAGATCATTTTAAACATTTCTTGCAGCTTTGTACCTAGTTGAAATGGTATTAGTAATATTTTCTGTTATTGTTCTAGTTTAGTATTATTATATTGGATAGTTCTTGATGATGTATTAAGAAATGAAAAATATGCGCCAAGATGTTTTATTTTTCTGCATAAAAACGGTGCATCATATGAAAAAAAGGCAAGAAAGGTTTTTTATCATAAATAAGACGTGGAATTTAAAAGTAATTTCTAAGTAGAAATATCTCAGTGGCGTACTATTTTTTTTTCTTTAAAATAATTCAGACCATTGCCCGTAGGCGCGCCAATGATGAATACAAAATTCTTAATTGTATGTCATAAAATTCATAATAACTACCTCTTAAAACTCACCAAATTTCATTTTCACAGCTCAACTGGTCTTAGAGCAATAAATAAATTGGCAGTTTGAAATAAAAATTTCAACACCCCGTATCTCCGAAACTAAGCATTTGCAGACATATGTTTATAGAGCAAACTGGCATTAGTTTTTCATGTAGATTTAGCCCTTAAAATTTTTCATACTTATTTGCAAATACCCGTATACACAGCAGGCTGCAACGCGCTTAGTCGCGCGGTCTACGGTTGTAATAATGGTAAAAAAATAATGCAAACAGATCGGCGGCGTTTAGCAAACTGAAGACTGAAGAGTAAGTTGGAAGTATTAGTGACAGCTACTAAGAGGGATGGGGGCGTATGTACACTTTTCTGCAATTAGCGACCACTTAAAGGAGAGTGGTCTACGATTGTAGACCGCGCGACTAACGGAGGGTTAACATTTTGGTTTTACTAATGATTGTGTGACGACTTGGCGTCTTTTACAATATTTCTCCATTCGTTTCTGTTTTTGCTTATCCATTGTTATCTATTTTCTAACTCCCGTATTCTTAAAGACCGAAATTATCTGATTTTTTTATCTCGTTTTCGGTCTTCCTCGGTACCAGGGAGACCACTCCCTGGTACTGGTCTCAATTTGATGATTTAATTGATGACCGCCTCTGGTATTTTTCTTTGTATATGTCCCATCCACCTGAGTCCCTGTACTTTGATCAAGTTGACAGGGGCGTAACAGAGCCCCCGCAGCGTAAAGCTTACAGTGGGGCCCCAATCGAGCAGGAGCCCCATCTTGTCGTCTGACATTATGTAAGAATCTGTTAAATAGGTATATGATTTTACTTTGTGTGTTTAAATTTAAAAACGTAAATTTCTAAATAGGCGTATTCAGCTAAGTGAATCATCTCATATCTAGAAATCATGTCCCGTCTCACGAACTTTTATGGTAACGACAATAAACTATAATGCTTTGTACGTGACTATTGAAAGATTTGAGAATTGCAATTTGCCGAATTTTAAAACAATATTTCTAAATCCAGAAATGTGTTTTCTCTTTAATCTTTACCTACGTTTAGTATTTCGATACAATTATCCAGAGGCATAAGAGAGGTTCTCTCAGCATGAAGCTTACGGGGCACCCCAAAATGTCAAGGGCCCCATCTTGTTGTCCAATATATGTAAAAATGTGTTGTTATATTATTTTGTGTTGTTTAGGCAGTGCAGTATTAAACATTAAGTTGTCCATCCGAATTAATAAAATTGTAGATATATTCGCTGATAGTAGATAGTGCACGAAAAAAGTTGTTCATCTGATAGAATAAGAATAATACTAATGTAATCATTTAGTAATTTTTGTTCTATTTTATGCTATACCAATAAAGATGAAAATTGTAAGTCGTCATAAGCAATGCATAAACACACCAATAGTTCAGTAAATGACAGTTTTGGAGTGAAATTATCAGCGTCACGACGGACGTATCTGCTTGTTAATTTGGATTTAGGTTCTAGTTACAATCCACTTCAAAGTTGGATTTATGCGGTTGGTTGCTTTTACTTCAGGGGATGACACTCCTCCGTGGGGTGAAAAACATACGTTTAAAATAAGTCAGGAAATGTATAAATTGACTAATTATAGGCAACTTTTGTTCTATAGTTTCTTTATCTATGTTAATACTTTTCAAGTCATTTGCGAGTGAAAATGTTTATTTTTCAACAAAAGAACAACTTTTCCAGGCGGGTTTTTCGTAAATAACTCAAAAATAAGTATTTATCGAATTAAATATTAGATATCCAAACAATATTAGTAGCAAAAATGTAGCTTATAAGATACAAAAAAATGGTGCACTTATTCATGAAGTCTATCGACACAGTAAAAGAACAGTTGAAGCTCACGAAAAATTATGCTTATTCGTCCAATTCCAAATCGAATATTTCAACCTGAAATAACCAAAAAAATGAAGAACTTTTCTGGAAAACCTGATTAAAACTTTTTTTAAACGTTTCAAAATAAGCTTTATTTTTATTTTTTATAAAAGTTCCTAGCACCAAAACTATACGAGTTACGCTCAAAATAAAGTTGGTCCCTTTTTTGATCCAAAAAAATGTTTTTAACATTTTCACCAAAACACAACGGCATCCGATTTGGACGTCGCTTCGAAACGTTAATAAAATCAATTTTTTATTAAAATTGTGGCTTCGCCACAAAGAAAATAGCTTCAGAACAATATATTGGCTTTATTTTTCCAAATAGTGAAAATTAGTGAAATCCAAACACTGAGAGAAAAAATTGATACATTTTTTACACTTTTTAAATAATAGTTTAATGCGGCTCGCAAGAAATTTAAAATTTTGAAAAATGTCTCGGACTATCGAGGAGTTTGGCCACCCCAGACCTATAGTATTGTATGCCAGTGAAACATGGACGATGAACAAATCCGAGCAAGTCATGCTTAAAGTGTGGGAAAGAAAAGTCATAAGAAAAATATTTGGCGGAAAGATATGGAATGGAATGTGGATAAGAAGACCAAATGTAGAACTGGAGTGGATTTATGGTGAACCAAACATAGTAGGGATCATAAAATTACAAAGACTGAGATGGTTGGGGCATATCCAAAGGATGCCAAATACGAGACTTCCCAAAAGAATAGTAACGGGAGGAATAGGAGAAAGAAGAAGAAAGGTAGAACGAAAACCAGATGGAAGAAAGATGTTGAAAAAGACATAGAAGAACTGAAAATCACAAATTGGAGAAATAAAGCAGCAAATAGGAGAGATTGGAAAGGAATAGTAAACCAAGCCATGGGCCTTCTAGGCCTGGAGAGCTAAACTATATATAAGAGATGTTTTCAAGTCAGCTCTTCCCATCTGCTTAAAGAGAAAAGTCTTTGATCAAGATGTGCTGCTGGTTCTAACATATGGTGCGAAAATGCTAACACTCACTAAAACGTCCGCAAACAAAATTCGACCAACACAAGAGGAAATGGAACGGTCAATGTTGGTATTAACAGAGACCGAATAAGTAACACAGAATTGCGTCATAGATCGGCAGAGGATGGCAGATAGAAAAAACGTATTCTCGAGTGCAGACCCAGACAAGACGGCTTTCGAAATAAAGAACGACCACCAACAAGAAGGACAGATGACCTCAAGCGGGTATACCAAAATTGGATGCAAGCGGCTCGGGATGGTAATTTGTGAGGTGAACTACGGGAGAGCAGTGGACAAGTATAGGCTGAATGATGATGATGTAGTCCATTCTTTCACGGTTTTTGCTCTAAATTTTAAAGAACCGCTTGGATTGACATGAAATTTGGCATACATATAGCTTACATGTCAAATAAAAAAAGTGATATTGTGCCGATGTGTGCTTTTGCCCTGGGGGTGACTTTCACCCCTTCTTGGGGGTGAAAAAATATATGTCCAAAATAAGTCCGGAAATGAGTAAACTGACTAATTTTAAGTAACTTTTGTTCTATGGAGCTTTTTCGCCAAACCAACACTTTTCGAGTTATTTGCAAGTGAATATGTTCATTTTTCAACAAAATAACCACATTTTTAGACGGTTTTTCGCAAATAACTGAAAAATTAAGCATTTTGACGAAAAAAACGTTTTTAGCAAAAATATAGTCTATAAAAAAGAAAAAAAAATGGTGGACGCTTTAGGTCTCTGTATCTCGTAGAACCAGAGTTATAGCCAATGAAAAATAGATTCACATTCACCAAATTTCAAATAGAATATTTCGACGTGAAATATCCAAAAAATTAAGCACTTTTTGGGGAAAACCTATTATAACTTTTTTAAAGTGTTTAAAAAAGCTTTATTTTTGATTTTACAAAAAGTTTCTAGCATTAAATTTAAGCAAGTTACGCTCAAAATAAAGTTGGTCCCTTTTGTTTTTGCAAAAAAAAATCGGGAAGACCACCCCCCTAATTAGCAACTCAAATTAAATTATTCGTTACCGCTCCACAAATTATTTTACTTATGTTGTGTTTATATGATCTGTAAGTTTCATCGATTCAAAGTGCTTATTTTTGGAAAAATTTGGTTTCAAGGTAAAATTTTTAAAAATTAAAATTTTGATAAATATGCTTTTTTCAAAATAACTTAAAAATTGTTAGAGATACCAAAAATCTCGAAAAACAAAAAAAAAGTTAGATTTGCTTTTCTGAATATCATGTATTTTTTTGTTTTTCTATTGGACAAAAATTGATTAAGATTTGATGTTTCTAAATTTACATACATTCGTGATCAGTGACTCGTTTAACCCCTTTTAACTACAGCCCTTCAATAATAAGGACTTTGAACCGATGAAACTTACAGATCATATAAACAATATATACAGGAGTCAAGAAACTTATGAAGTCGTAACGATTAAGTTCATTTAAGATACTAATTAGGGGGTGATTTTCTCGATTTTTTTATCAAAACCAAAAGGGACTAACTTTATTTTGAGCGTAACTTGTTTAATTTTGATGCTAGAAATTTTTTTTATAAAACAAAATGAAGCTTTTTTTAAACACTTTAAATAAGTTGTAATGAATTTTCCCCGAAATGTTTTTAATTTTTGGTTATTTCACGTTAAAGTGTTCCATTTGGAATTTGACGAATACGAACCTTTTTTCATTGGCTATAACTCTGCTTCTACTAGGTGTACAGACGTGATATATACACAATTTTTTTAAATTTTTTACAGGCTGTATTTTTGCTAAAAATGTTTTTTCGACAAAATACTTACTATTTGAGTTATTTACGAAAAATCGTCTAAAAGCGTGGTTATTTTGTTGAAAAAATGAACATATTCACTGTCAAATAACTCGAAAAGTATTAACTTAGTGAAAAAACTCTATAGAAGAAAAGTTACTTAAAATTAGCCAGTTTTATCTATTTCCTGACTTTCTTTGGACGAATATTTTTTCACCCCCAAGAGGGGGTGAAAACCACCCCCAGGGCAAAAGCACATATCGGCACAATATCACTTTTTTTCTTTGACTTGTTAGCTATGTGTATGCCAAATTTCATGTCAATCCAAGCGGTTCTTTACAATTTAGAGGTTTTGCAATATTTTACCGTTAAAGAACTGACTAATGGTGATTACCCTTAAAAACTCACCCACTTCTACTTCTCGACATCAGATCTCCTGTAGATTATTTTTGTCAATTGTTATTTCTTTTCCATCTCGTTATTATTTTTTCCGTCGACCGTCCATTTATGATCAATTTTAACACCCTCAAAATCATTGATTAATGACCCCTATTAATGAATGATTTTCTATTAATGAACAATTTCATTATAGGCAACAAAACATACATTGCTTGCATAAATTAATTAAACGCTCTGTGATTGGCAGTGATCTGCGGTGTAGGCAACCAAACATATACCTATTTATATTCCTACTAAAAAATTTAAAATCAAGTAGCCGCTGTTAGTACTATCTGTCATTGTATGTCTGAAATTGTTGTTTATCGTTAAGTAAATAAAATTTTAAACTAAGATATCTTTATTTCTGAAAAGTACGGTCGACGGAAAAGTTTTGTAACGAACTCGTGAATTAAAATGGCGATTAACAATCTCGAACATTAACGCGCTCGCGCCGCGCGCGCGTTAAAATATCTCAATTGTTAATCCCCCTTATTAATACACTTGTTGGTTAATAGGTATTTAACCAACAAGTGTATTAATAAGGGCGATTAACAATTAAGATATTTTAACGCGTGAGCGGGGCGAGCGCGTTAATGTTCGAGATTTTTAATCGCCATTTTAATTCACGAGTTCGTTACAAAACTTTTACGTCGACCGTACTTTTCAGAATAGATATATCCATCTTTTGGCTTTTCAAATACACAGAATTTTAAACAATAAAGTAAATAATAATGACATACAATGACAGATAGTACTAACAGCGGCTACTTGATTTTAAATTTTTTAGTGAGAATATAAATAGGTATATGTTTGGTTGCCTACACCACAGGTCACTGCCAATCACAGAGCGTTTAATTCATTTATGCAAGCAATGTATGTTGTGTTGCCTATAATGAAATCGTTCATTAATAGAAAATCATTCATTAATAGGGGTCATTAATCAATGACTTTGAGGGTGTTAAAATTGATCATAAATGGACGGTCGACGGAAAATAACTATTTGGTATCTGGCCCTGGCCTAATACTTTATTAATTATATGTGTTTAATATATTACTTAATAATGTAATAATATTTATGTTTACGCACATCACTTCGTTTTTATTAATCGTGAGTAGTAGGTTTCCAAGCGTATATGGTACCAGGTACATTATGTTTGACAATAAAAGAATTGTACAAAAGTGTAGAAATAAAAATTTCCTATTAAATTTATATTGGATCATCGGTACAATTTTCGGTATTATTCCAACAAAATGGAGGAAGGGTTATATAGTATTTTTATTCCAATACCTTGTTACTATTTTTATGACGTGCAAGTTTATAAAAAACTTAACAAAGAGTGTTGCTAAAACAGATTCCCCTGGTGCCTTTTCAGTAATCTTTGATATTGACTGTCTCATATATCCAGTGTTCAACATTGTCACATTATATCAATCGGCTAGTAAATCAGAACAATGGGAAGATCTTCTTAAAAACCTCAAGAAAATGAAAGAAAAAAGCAGTACTCGATTAAATAAACTAGAAGTGATAATAAAATTATTACTCATACCAGTTCTCTTAGTTTATATGACAGCTAAACTTTGTAGAAATCTGTGGTATAATAATTTTATTTTAAATTTTATTTTAGTTCACCGTACCTTTACCGTTTACCAAATGGTGTTTACCGTTTTATGCATTTTAGAAGTATTAACAATTTTGTCATCAAAAATACTTTATTTAAACAATTTGTTACAACAAACTGTTCTAAAACCGTACTTGACAATATACCAGAAGCTACATAATGTTAAAGCTCTTTACTTCTACTATCAAGATATACACGATACGTCAAAAATTTTTAATAGCGTATTTGGACCAACGATTTTGGCATTTTTCTGTGTTTGCTTTTCAGAGTTGTTGTATATATGTAATTGGATAATAAAATTTTGCCTGGATAACGCAAGTACAACAGCTGTGCAAAACATTCCATATTTTTTAATAATAGTCGTAAGTGTAGATTTTTACTTTTACCAGTTTCATAATGTCTGGTTACTCTAGTTTACTATTATTTTAATTTTCTATTTTTTACTTTTTCATTTTTTTATTTTTGCCTTCTAGTCCGTTCTTTAAGGGTCAAATATTGCAAAACCTCTAAATTTTAAAGAACCGCTTGGATTGACATGAAATTTGGCATACACATAGCTAACAAGTCAAAGAAAAAAAGTGATATTGTGCCGATATGTGCTTTTGCCCTGGGGGTGGGCAAATGAAAAATAGGTTCATATCCGTCAAATTCCAAATGGAATAGTTTAACGTGAAATAACCAAAAATGAAGCAAATTTCCGGGAAAACTGATTAAAACTTATTTAAAGTGTTTAAAAAAAGCTTCATTTTTGTTTTATAAAAAAATTCTAGCGTCAAAATTAAACAAGTTACGCTCAAAATAAAGTTAGTCCCTTTTGGGTTTCGTAAAAAAATCGAGAAAATCATCCCCTAATTAGTATCTTAAATGAACTTAATCGTTACGACTTCACAAGTTTCTTGACTCGTGTATATATTGTTTATATGATCTGTAAGTTTCATCGGTTCAAAGTCCTTATTATTGAAAGGGCTGTAGTTAAAAGGAGTTGAACGATTCACTGATCACGAATGTATGCAAATTTAGAAACACCAAATCTCAATCAATTTTTGTCAAATCAAACACCAAATCAAACAGAAAAACAAAAAAAATACGTGATATTCAGAAAAGCAAATGTGACTTTTTTGTTTTTCGAGATTTTTGGTATCTCTAACAATTTTTAAGTTATTTTGAAAAAAAAGCATATTTTTCAAAATTAAAATTTTTAAAAATTTTACTTTAAAACTAAATTTTTTCAAAAATAAACACTTTGAATCGATGAAACTTACAGATCATATAAACACAACATAAGTAAAATAATTTGTGGAGCGGTAACGATTAATTTCATTCAAGTTGCTAATTAGGGGGTGGTCTTCCCGATTTTTTTTTTTGCAAAAACAAAAGGGACCAACTTTATTTTGAGCGTAACTTGCTTAAATTTAATGCTAGAAACTTTTAGTAAAAACAGAAATAAAGCTTTTTTTAAACACTTTAAAAAAGTTAGAATGAGTTTTTCCCAAAAAGTGCTTTTAACTTTTTGGATATTTCACGTCGAAATATTCTATTTGAAATTTGGTGAATATGAATCTATTGTTCATTAGCTATAACTCTGGTTCTACGAGATCCAGAGACCTAAATTGTACACCATTTTTTTTACTTTTTTATTGGCTCTATTTTTGCTAAGAACGTTTTTTTCGACAAAATACTTACTTTTTGAGTTATTTGCGAAAAACCGTCTAAAAATGTGGTTATTTTGTTGAAAAATAAACATATTCACTCGCAAATAACTCGAAAAGTGTTGACTTGGCGAAAAAGCTTTATAGAACAAAAGTTACTTAAAATTAGTCAGTTTACCCATTTCCGGACTTATTTTGGAAATATATTTTTTCACCCCCAAGAGGGGGTGAAAGTCACCCCCAGGGCAAAAGCACACATCGGCACAATATCACTTTTTTTCTTTGACATGTAAGCTATACGTATGCCAAATTCCATGTTAATCCAAGCGGTTCTTTAAAATTTAGAGCAAAAACCGTGAAAGAATGGACTATTCTAATGTTCATACTTTATTTAATCTAAAGGAAAGGGTATTTAACAGTTTTATTCTACCAGTTATGACGTATGGAATGGATACCGTTACACAGAGTTACCAGCCAATAAATTAAGAAAAACCGTTGATTGAAATATTGATATGGGGCCGACAAGGCACTGTCCTAGAGCGCCAAATTTGTTAAGGCGCGGAAGGGGCAGATTTTGTTCGCATTGCTTAGCTCCGAGTACATGCCAGAATGGTATTCAAGCCAGAGTAAAAAAACTATGTCCTCAGGCTGAGTGTGTCCCATGTGCCGCTCATTCCTTAAATCTGGTAGGATCTGTGACAGTTAGTTCATGTGTGGTTGCTGTTTCTTTTTTTAGTCTACTTCAAGAACTGTACAATTTTTTCACAAGTTCAATAACTCATCGATGGCCGCTTTATTTGAACCACAAGTGATTTGTGGTACTTCAAAGCCTATCTAAAACACGTTAGTCAGAGAGAAACGATGCTTGTCGAGCTCTGAAAAAAAATTGGCCAGCTATTACAGAAACTTTGAAACTAATAGAGAATGACAGGAACGAAAAACCTTCATGCCGAAGTGATGCATCTGCTCTAAGATTAAACCTTGAATCACTAGAGACAGCATCTTTGTCCATATTGTGCAAAACGGTACCCTCCATGGAGGGTACCGTTTTAGAACGATTCCAAAAAGTCAGTACTAAGCTTCAATATGAAACTACATCTTTAAGTAAGTAAAAGGATATTACCAGTCGTTGACTAGTTTTTTGGTAGAGCTTAGAAATGATTTTTGGCGATTAGAAAACTTGACAAAAGAAAAGTCTGGCTTGACTGAGTACAAATCAGAACAACAAAGAAAAACGAAAAGAACCTTACCTCATGATGAATATGGCAACACGGAATCTGAAGTTTTAAAAGTATCAGAGAATTTTCGCATAAACGCTTTTTATATTATGGTAGATTCTCTCAGCACTGAGCTAGATGATTCGAGAAGAAAAGTACAAATACTTGCAAACTTTGTCTGTTTTTTAAGAACTGATGCAGCTGACATCGTCCACGATTACCGAGAAGACTACAGAACTATGGACAGTGTACGTGAATGATCTTGAAGGGTCAGTGCTTCAAGAAGTTTTTATCAATTTATCCATTTCTTTCTTTAAGATCAATCATGGGAGCTGAGAGGTTGTCTTCTACCGCAATTCTAGCTATTCAAACAGATGTTACAAATAGCGTGGATTACGACCACATTATTAATGAGTTTGCTGCTGCCAAATGTAAAAGAAAGCCCATAGTCTGATCTCTAACTTGATACTGCAGGTTTAAGTAACAAACATTTTAAGGTAGCCATATTATTTATGTATTTTTTAAGAAAACTCTAAGCGCTCTCTGTGTATTATTTTAAGTTATATGATCACTATTAACTATTATCATTAAAACCTTAGAAAACATCATTATTACTGTAATTTCGTATTTATTATTTTCTATTCTTAGCGCACTTTTCTTTTATAACCATAGAATATTGATAATAGTGCAAAAGAAAACTAGGGTATAAGTTTTTATTAAAATAATCAACAGCGAAAGCCAAAAGTTGGCGGGTATGAGGGGGCCAGGGGGGAGGGTCAAACCGTGTGGCGCCAGAAATATTAATGCCTAGTCGGGTTCAACATGTAAATCCGGCCCTGCTCAGACATAACATTATATATAAGAAACGAGGATGTGCGAAAGAGGACGAGGGTGTAAGATGTAACTGGAACTTGGTTTTACTCTGGATGAACTGGAGCTTGGATGAACTGCATGATACTATGACAAGTATCATGGATGAACTGGATGTAACTTGGTTTAACTTGGATATTTTTAAGTTTTTGTCGTGAATTTTTAAATTTTTTTGGCTTTTTGTTGGTTTGGATTAGCAGAGTTCGAATTTGCGGGGTTCTACTGTATGTATACATTTTCTGAAGTTGCAGAACTTTCGAGATATTTCGGGATATTTCGATGACATCTAGAACATTCTAGATTTTTAATACTTCTATTTCATCAAGAGACTTTTTCTATATGGAATAAGTCTTACGAAACTCTCGCAACCCTGCTCCTTCCTTTATAGTCATTCACCTCGAATAACTAGTCTATCAGGGACCGATTGAAGCCAACATGGTGTATCAGTTCCTTGCTATGGAGCTAATCTCTTGATATGAAATTTAATACGTGGCTTTATTTTTAGCCGAAAACTGGATGAGGTAGTAGGTAGATCATTTATTTTCTGCAGGACGGTGTACGGGCCCTTCCAGTTTCATACAAAGTTTCGGACAAAGTCTTTTCTTCGTTTGGGATTATATAACCATACTGGGTCATCTCTTTAGAAAGTTGTCCCGGTAGAATGCATGTTAAGCCTAGCCTTGGCTTTATCACTTTGAACCTTCAAACTTTTACGACCAAATTCGTGACTTTTTCCAATTTTTCTTTAAAACTTTCGATGTACGTCAGTCTTTCAAAAATAAGATCTCAAGGAAGCCTTATTTCTCTTCCTGTAATCATCATCGATGGAGAATAACCGGTTACTTCATTTTCATAACTTCTATAAATAGGCCTGACCTCTTTCTTTGATCCTTCTGTCCTTGCCTGAGATCGGCTTCTGCAATTGTCTTGCAAATGTCCCAATGGCCTGCATTTAACAATTACTTAATATCTCTTTGATCCCACCGCTGTCACCAATGTTACCCTCTTTAAAATCACTTTTATTGAAAACGGCAGAAATACCTAATAATTGAAAACAACTTTAACTGAATGAGAGAACTATTCAAAATCTCAATTACTACGACTACTTGAACTGTTAACTTTCTGTTTGCATATTTTTATATATAATGAGACATGATTTCAGCAAGACGGAGCTCTGCTCATTTTGGTGTAAATGTTCGTCGTTATTTCGATCAGACATTTCCCGGATAATGGATTGGTATATTAGGTAGTATTGAATCGTCTCCTCGTTCACCCGATTTGATTCCTAGACATTATTTTTATTGGGAACACTTGAAAAGTAGAATTTATAAAACTAAACCAGCAAGTGTTGCAGAGCTAAGGCAAACAATTATCGATGAATCCATATTAATTTAAAGAGAAACCTTTAACGAAGAAACGCTCAACGACAACGGAGAAAGACTCCTAGAACTTTGTTTATTGAATAACCTCCGAATTAACAACATACTTTGACCATCCAATACAGCATAAGATCACCTGGTCAGATACAAGAGGACGGAACTCTATGATTGACTACATTATAACAAACAGACAAATACACCCCAGGGATATAATAGATGTGCGCACTCTATCGTCCGCCAATGTAGGATCCGACCATGGCCTGGTACTAGGGAAAATAAATATAGAAATCAACACACAACGCAATCGAAATACAAAAGTCGAAGAAAAGTTAATAGAAAGCTTAGAAGACGAAGGGACACAAAACTTGTATAGAAACAGACTAACAGAAAAGCTAAACAGCCATAACCTAGAGACTAAAAGGGATATAGAAGAAACCTGGAAAATTATTAGAAAAAGTATCCTACAAGCAGCAGAAGAAGCCTTAGGTAAAAGAAAAGTCAACAGAAATAAACGGGAATACAAAACTCCATGGTATGACGAAAGGGTGAAAGCACTAGCAAATCAAAAGAAACAAGCTTTCCTAACATACAAAAAGTGAAGACACCGGAGGCACGAGACGACTACGTGACAATCAGGAATAGAGTAAACCAAGAAATAGATAACATCAAAAAAGAACACTGGGAGAAATTTACCAAAGATATGGAATACGACCTCTATGGATCCCAGAAAAAGGTGTGGAAGATAATAAGGAGACAAAAAACAGAAATGAATGAATTTGTACGGATAGATAACATTACGGAGACACAATGGACTGAGCATTTCACAAAATTATATGGAGAAGGAGAAAAAGAGAACAGAGAAATAAACATTAATGAAACCCACGATAGAGTACTAATATCAGAAGAAGAGCTACACGAACGAATAAAAAAATTAAAAAATAGAAAATCACCTGGTCCTTATAAGATAAATAATGAACTGTTAAAATATGGAGGAGGAACACTACTCAAATGGCTCCTAAAATTATTTGTCGATATAATAAATATCGGATTAGTACCAGCGGAATGGAAGGAAAGTCTCCTGCTACCTATACTCAAAAAGGGAGACTCGAAAAATCCTGAAAATTATAGAGGCATTAGTCTGATGAACAGCACATTAAAATTGTTGGCGGCAGTCATAAAAGATAAAATGGAGGAAAAAGCGAAAGTGGCAGATGAACAACAAGGCTTCCGGAAGAACCGCAGCACAATACATGCAATTTTTATTATCAGGCAAATAGTAGAAAAGTCTATTGAATATGGAAAACCAGCATACATGTGCTTTGTAGATTTAAAAAGTGCTTTTGACAGGGTGAGGCGAAATGATATCTTAAATTTATTACAAGCTGAACAAATAGACCACCAGATAATAAGGCTAATTAATGAAATTAACAAGAACAACAAGACCAGAGTTATAATGTCAACAGGAGAAACAGAATGCATAGAACTAAAAGGAGGAATCCGCCAAGGAGACTCGCTCAGCCCGTTGTTATTCAATATGGTGCTATGCTATGCCGATGATGCAGTACTAATTGCTGATAACGAGGATGACCTACAAAGGCAGCTCCACACTTTCAATATCACAGCAAATAAACATAATATGAGAATATCAGTAGAAAAAACTAAATGTATAGTAAAGAGCCGCCTAGATGCAAGTTAGAAATAGACGGCAAAAGTATAGAACAAGTAATGAAATTTAATTACCTAGGAGTAGAGATCACTAGTGACAGGAATATAAGAACAGAGAGCACAAAACAAGCAACAAAAGAGGCAAGAGTAAGTGGTTGCCTCCGAGAAACCATATGGAGAAACAAATATCTAACCACGGAAAGCAAAATAAAAGTATACAAGACAACAGTAAGACCTATCATAACATTATATGCAGCGGAGACAAGGACCGATACAAGAAAGACGAAACAACAAATCAACAATATCGAAATGAGAGTATTAAGATCAATAGCGGGCATATCATTAAGAGACAGACAAAGCAACAGAAGTATACGAGAACGATGCAAAATTCAAAATATTAACAAGTGGATAAAATCAAGAAAGAAAAACTGGAACGAACATGTAAACCGGGTGGAACCAGATAGACTAGCGAACATCTGTAAAACAACAAGCCGTATAGCAGAAGACCCGTTGGAAGGCCGCCGAAAAGGTGGAAAGACAATGTACAGTCAACAACAACTAAAACAGAATAAGAGGCAGACAAACAGGAGTAATCCTAGTCGCGCGAAGAAGAAGAAGAAGAAGAAGAAGAAGAAGAAGAAGAAGAAGAAGAAGAAGAAGAAACAATGTAATAGTCACATTCTAGCATCGTTCAGGATACTGCCAAATTAAAAAGGGAGGATATTTTGAACAATTCATTAGGCAGATATTAATTTAGCAATGTAGTAAACTTGATAATTTTAACCGATTTTGAGCTTGTATTCGTAGCTGTGATGTTAACTGCCAGCTATCTCGCCACCTTTTAATGGGCCTTCCTGTTGGTTGTACGTAGTTTGAATCAAAATATTGATTGAGACGATTAGGCATTTCTAGGATTTTGTTTTATCTTTGTAAGATGTTCACGACTACATAAAATGTACTATTCACCATTTAAGTTGTTGAAATATAAACATACTTCTTTGTTTCCCCGCGTATAGGTACTTAAATTGTACAAAAGCATGCAATATTTCGCTGACCCCGATTTCGACTAACTAACTATTAAACAACAGTCTAGTATTTAAAAAAAATGAACAATACGTTTCTTTCTATGAAAATGCAATTCTTTCGGCATTTATAACACACATACATGTCTCGAGTGGTTATCCCATAATAGCAAAAAGGAATAAACTCGTTCTTTAGTCAATTCTCGGCAGACAAGACACAAAATTCAGTTTGAAATACTTCAACCCATCTTAGGCCCGCTTGCTCATTCGGAGTTCAACTCAAGTTCAGCGCCATTACCGAGTTCAAGGCATGAAGTGCATATCAGCGTACAACGCACTTCATGCCTTGAACTCGATTATGACGCTGAACTGGCTGAACTAGATTTGAACTCCGAATGAGCAAGCGGGCCTTAGTTTGTGAGATTAGAACAAGATCCGTCCAAATGTATTTCCGTTTCCCAATGAAACACCCTATCTCTCTCTTCAATCCGACCCCCCGGAGGGAGTGTAGTGGCCGACATGATGTCCGTCTCTAATATAACCCTATGTAACCCATTACAATTATTAATTTTATTTGTATTGTTTATTTGTAAACTCTCCATTCACTTATCATAACAAAAATGAATTTACTAACTCTACCTGTTCTATTAAACATTAATAGAATTAAAGTTATGTTCTATTATTAGTTAAGTTTCTTATAACACTTCTAATAACAATAATTTATTATTAAGTCTAATACATTATTTTCTCAAAACGACAAGTGAAGTTTAGTCATTTATCACTTGTTGATATGGAAAAACCGTACAAAAAAGAAAGATTTCTTTTAAATGTATGTGCAACAATTGGTTGTATATTTGGTGTTATACCCACAAAATGGAAGACACTTAACATAGTTTTTTTGTTTATATATTCTACGTTATCATACTGTGATATTCTAACCTATCAGTATAGCTATGAAGGAAAAATTGGACCACAAATTGTATTAAATCTGATCAATGCTTGTAGCTATATTTTATATAATTTCATGTCTTTATACATTATGAACAAAAACCGATACAAATGGGATGATTTTATTGTATGTCTCTCCCAAATGGATGGCAAAAATTTTAGTTTTAATAGAAAATTACTAATTGCAAAACTAATATTTTTTATTGTAAGTATCGCGATATTAACCCATGGATCTATTATTTTCACAGATATTTCTCGTATGTATCTAATAGCTGCAGATTTTCAATGGCTATACACTTACTGTCAAATGTTGATTACTGTTGTATTGTTAATGGAAACAACTCATATATTAACGCAAAAACTTAAATATATCACTAAAATGTTACCATTTACATTTCAAAGCTGTTATGGTACATCGAAGATTGCTAGATCCAAAAATATTAACGATTTAGTGACTACTTACTCCAACGTTATCAGTGGTGTTGAACGATTTAATGAACTATTTGGAACTTTAATTTTGATGTTCTATTTTGTCTATTTTTTGGAAATTCTTGCTTGGTGTAACTGGTCAATAGAAGCAATTGTAACGAATTGGGAAGATGCTCAGAGTACTATTATATTCAATTCGATACCGTTTCTAGTATGTCTGTCTGTAAGTGTTAGATAATTCTTAATTATTTTAATGTGACGAATGTTCTCGATTTCACTATAATATAAGTAATTAACTAGTTTTGATTGGAAATAAGCCACAATTTTACTAAAAAAATGATTTTAGTATCGTTTCGACGCCCAAATCAGGCGCCGTTGTTAAAATACAAAAAATATTAATGAATTAAATAAAAATGTTGTTGCTTATAAAAAAAAATCTTCTAATAATTTATTTAATCTGACTCATTTATATCGGCAATTCAGACATATATTATACATTTTAAAGTAGAAGACTTTAAAATTATATTGCCAATATTTATGAGTTGCGTTCCTGGGACGACTTTATTGAAAGATAGTTCATTCGATTACATGAAATCAACCACAACTCAAGAATGTCCGTCACAAAAAAATCATAACATGTGATCTGTCTTTAAAAAGATGCAATGGTGACAGTAAAATTCTCGCGCTAGAGATTCCATAGTAAATCACGAGGGAAAACCAGGAAAAAAACCTCGTGATACTATCCCGACATCGTAAGTATTAGGTCTTACTTAGGTTTACTCTCAAAACTAAAACTAAATTCTGACCTTAATTTGTACATTTTGATCGAATTATTTTTAGTTTAAACATAATTTATGAAAATTCATATCAGAAACAAAGAAATATACATTTAAATAAATTGAATATTCTTTTAGAACAAAATAGTGTACAGTCGGAAAAATGAAAGAATGCCCATGAACGAACATATAAAACCGTCCTGTCACCGTGTCACAAAGAAAATTGCCCAGCGCAAATACATTAGTGTTGCCCAAAATCGGTCTTCGTCTTGCAGTCTTGGTCTTGTTCTTGCGTTTTCGCAAGACCAAAGACCAAGACCGCCTAATTTTAGCAAGACTAAGACCAAGACTTACCGTGCAAGACTTGAGCAAGAACAAGACTAAGTCTGCGAGACTCTTGCGTCTTGTAGTTAAAACTGAGGGTGGTTTTAGGGAGTATATCAGTTCGGCTATATTCTTAGATACTCTATGAGAAACAAAAAAAAATTGTAACAACAATTTTGAAAATTGGACTTTACGAACAATACCATAAAGATATATAGCGAATCAAAATATCTATTAAAAGAACACTCGACACATTTGACATGTACTCGGAGGTCATTATTATAATGTAAAAATAAAATTTTTTAATACATTTTTTCTCAGCAGCTGACTTCTTTGCTCTGAAATTAATTGTCCTGGTTTTGAGAATAGTCGTCTTCTAATCATATTCATATAACACAAACTTTCCTGCGTTGCGGCGCCTACTAGGTCTGGATCCCGCGTATGAAAAAAAAGTTGATTAATAGCAAGCTGAAAATTTGTTAATAGCTTAAGGGTGTCCAGTCGGACAAACTTTGATATACAGGAACACTGAAACAGGGGAAGTTTTAATTGTGGAACAGGTTAAAAATTTGCAACGATCAGACCACGAAAACGTCACATGCATTTTATCCGACAGAACTTCCAATTGATTTGTTACCCTTTCATTAAACTCTCATGCAAAAATCAAGCTGTTATTTATCTCAAATGGGAATTATAATGAGTGGAAGACGTAGAATATGTCAAATGACAGGAATTATGACAGGTCATAAACAGCAGTCTCACTTTTGCATGAGAGTTTAATGAAAGGGTAACAAATCAATTTCAAGTTCAGTCGGACAAAATACATGTGACGTTTTCGTGGCCTGACCGTTCCAAATTTTTAACCTGTTTCACAATTAAAACTTCCCCTGTTCCAGTGTTGCCATATATCAAAGTTTATCCGACTAGACACCCTTAAGCTATTAACAAATTTTCAGCTTGCTATTAATCAACTTTTTTTTTATACGCGGGATCCAGACCTATACAGTAATATCGAATATCGTATCCAAACTTTTTAAAAATATGTCTCCTTAGCACTTATATATATTTACATAAATAATTTTTTTCATTATTAGTTTTCTAGGAATCTAACCATAAATCTTATAAGTATACATTATTATAGTAAGACTATTATGTATTGTTTCTTGCACAGTCAGCAGAAACAATACATAATAGTCTTACTATAATAATATATACTGATGTGTCCTGTGTTATGAGGTCACTCGCCTAAACAAAATTTGCCGAAACACCGCGGCTATTATTTGTAAGTATCATGACCAGACAAAAGTATAGAGGTAATGCCGGATATCGTGTAAACATAATACCGAAATATTATTTTAACGATATACACTTCTCCAAGAAATTAACGCACCACCTTTAAAAAGCGGGTCATTTTTAATGTCTCAAATTTTCTAATCCTGTTGTCCAATTTAAGTGATTTTTTTTTAATATTTTGTCTTACTCTTTATAAATATCGCAGTAATACATAATAGACATTGTTGCTAGACAGGTCAATTATTGTCAGTGTATACCGGGTGTACCAATCAAACTGTGTTTTTTCTCACTATGTGGAATATTGTAGCAATATGCTAACTTATTATTCTAGCATGCAATAGCATTCTGAAATTAAAGCCCAACTATAGCCTCATATTTTCTTAACATTATGTTTTTTTATTCATTCACTTATATTGGATAATACAAAAGTTAGGTACTTTTTTAACTAGCCATGTTTTTCATCAATACAGAATGTTTTTAAATAAGTATGGCAAACTTTAATGGGTAATTCTGCACGAAAAATAATGACAGTTTGCTTCATAAACGTTTACTTTATAAATGCTTTGTTTACCAAATAGGGAGGGTTGAAATTTTTCTTACAAACTGACGATTTATTTATTCTTCTAAAACCAGTTGAGATATGCAAATGAAATTTTGTGGGTTTTAAGAGGTAGTTTTAAATTTAGTTAGTTATAACATAGGCAGGGATCACTTAGATCGTGGGTTTAAACCCCACCCGGTGTCAGTTGTTTCGATATATGTATATTAATCATACAGAACAAGTAAAAACTTCGTTTGTATAATGGTATAAAAAGTTTGTTGAAAAACTATTAAAAAGTCATCCAAAAGGATTCGCAAAACGTTTTCAATCTAGATAAGATCATCTTCAGTGCCTAGAACGAAGTATTTCCACGTTAGAATGAATACAAAAGGTTAAAATTATGACTAGTTAAAGAAAAAATGTGGAATATACTTACGTTCTGCTTAGTACATGAAACTAGCAACCTTGTAGAATAGGTGACATCGAGAAATATGATTTACATTTTTAAAAAATGATATTAGTGGCGACTCTAAGTCGATGTTAGGTGATAAAATTTTAAGAGTGCTCAAAGGGCAACATGATTCACTGCTCGATGGTAACGTGTGGTACTTGCCAGTTAGATGGACACAGACCAACAAGAATATAGGAGATGACAATCTATTTATCAGACTGAAGTGACATGACAAGACAGGTAGTCAATTTTTGGTTATGAATTTAAATTCAAATTGTCAGTTAAGCTGAATAGATGTTAATAACTGTATTAAAGTGGAATTTAAATTATAATGAAATTAGATTCTATTGTAAAAGTATTGTATAAATCTCTGTTACAGAAAGAACTGTTGTTATTGTTATGTTAATAAAAATGTTATTTAAAAAAATTTAGTTTTGAAATAAAGCTAAATTAAACTTTCTTCTTCTTTTTTAAACTGTCATCAATGATGTCATTGATTTTACTATGAATAACATTTTTATTAGCATAACAATAACAACAGTTCTTTCTGTAACAGGGAGTTATCTTTTAGACTTTTACAATAGAATCTAATTTCATTATAATTTAAATTCCACTTTAATACAGTTATTAATATCCATTCAGCTTAACTGATAATTTGAATTTAAATTCATAACCAAAAATTGACTACCTGTCTTGTCATGTCACTTCAGTCTGATAAATAGATTGTCATCTCCTATATTCTTGTTGGTCTGTGTCCATCTAACTGGCAAGTACCACACGTTACCATCGAGCAGTGAATAATGTTGCCCTTTGAGCACTCTTAAAATTTTATCACCTAACATCGACTTAGAGTCGCCACTAATATCATTTTTTAAAAATGTAAATCATATTTCTCGATGTCACCTATTCTACAAGGTTGCTAGTTTCATGTACTAAGCAGAACGAAAGTATATTCCACATTTTTTCTTTAACTAGTCATAATTTTAACCTTTTGTATTCATTCTAACGTGGAAATACTTCGTTCTAGGCACTGAAGATGATCTGATCTAGATTGAAAACGTTTTGCGAATCCTTTTGGATGACTTTTTAGTAGTTTTTCAATAAACTTTTTATACCATTATAAAAACGAAGTTTTTACTTGTTCTGTATGATTTTTAATTATGGTTCATACAGCCAGCTACTGGGACTTTCCCATTGATATTGTAACGAAAGAAAACTCTTGATCGGCGCCCGTAATAGTAAACAACAAGAGAATGACGTAATCTAATCTTCGCGGCGAGAATCCCGAGAATTCTGGAAGGTAAATCACGTGATCGTGCTGGCAGACAAACGGATCGACTGGTATACAGATGGGAGATATCGAGATGGGCGCGGATATTTCTGGAATGTTCCATTATAACTTTATCGCATATATAAATACGGCATATTTGTAAATAGAGTTTAGTCTTAAGCTAAAGTTTGTAAAGTAAACTTGTATAAATAAAAAATAAAGTCGTATATAAATTACGAACCGCTAGTTTTATTGTAATTAGAAGTAATTACACTAATCACGCTACAGTTGGTGTCGGTGTTCGGTTAACTTAGTGCGATATAAATAAGTGAATTACAGAGAGACTTTAAAAGACTTTTGAACTTTATTCGTCGGGAATAACCGGAGTGCGTTAATTGTTCGGTATTCGGAAAGACTTTAAAATACTTTTGGACTTTATTCGTCGGGAATAGTTAAAGTGCGTTGATTGTTCGGTATTCGGAAAGACTGTTAAAAGACATTTTGGAAAGTACGTGTGTGCCGACCAAAGATGTTGCTACAAGAACTTACAGTAAAACAGCTCCGTGAACAGCTCGAGGAACGGGATCTGGACAGCAGTGGGCTCAAGATAGTCCTACAAGCACGACTCGAGGATGTCCTCACGAAGAACGGAGAAGACCCAAAGACGTTCCACTTCCAGTCAGCAGAACAAGCAATCTTATCGAAATTAAAAACTGTTTCTGAAACGATTGATGATACTTCTAAGATAAGCAACGAGAAATTTGAAAGTGTTTCTCAAAAGATCGATGAAACTTCTAGACAGAACAACGAGAAATTTGAAAGTGTTTCTCAAAAGATCGATGAAACTTCTAGAAAAAGCGACGAGAAACTTGAAGAAGTTAGTAGAAGAAGCGACGAGAAACTTGAAGAAGTTAGTAGAAAAAGCGACGAGAAATTCGAAAATGTTGCTAAAAGATTCGATGAGACTTCTCAAATAATTAAAGAGGTCTGTAGGCAAAACAACGAAAAACTAGAAGAAGTTTGTAAACAGAACAATGAGAAATTTGAAGAAGTTTCTAGAACATTCGATAAGATGCAGAAAAGTGTAGAGACCGTAGAAGAAAAGATCAAACAGCTAGAGAGCAGGATAACCGATACAAAAGTACAACCATCAGTTAATGCAGCAACGTTAGATCCTTTAGTGAAAGATGAACTACCGAGAGACGAAACGTCGCATAATATGAGATTCAAATTACCACCATTTGATGGAAAGTCCTCTTGGTCCATATATCTTAGACAGTTTGAAGCTATTGCGACCGCCAATCATTGGACCGAACAAGAAAAGGCTGTTTCCTTGACTGCTGCTTTACGAGGTGATGCTGCAGATATATTAAGGTCAATTCCCAAGGGTCAAGAAAATTGTTACCAGACCTTGTTCACTCGTCTAGAAAAACGCTATGGAGATGCCCATCTACAACAAGTATACAAAGCACAACTGCGAAGTAGAAGTCAACGAGCAAGTGAGAATCTGCAAGAATTTGAAGCAGATGTGGCTCGTGTGGTGCGGTTGGCTTATCCAGAGGTGCCAGACAGCGTTTTAGAAGAAATTGCAGTAGATACCTTCGTCAATGGGCTGAAAGATAATGAACTACAGAAAGCTTTACGACTAGCAAGACCGAAAGTTTTAGATGAAGCACTTGCTATTGCATTGGAACACGAAACGGCTAGTCAAACTTCACGAGGCCATAGAGTAAGAACCATTGAAGAAAGTGACGAACACAACGATGAACGTCTGGAGGAAATGATACGGAGAGTATTAAGTAATCAGATGCCAAAGAGACGCGAGCCTAGATGTTGGAATTGTGGAGACGTAGGCCACATTCGTCGTAATTGTAAGAAGATCGTACAGCCGTCGGAAAACTAGAGCGGGTCGACACCAAGGGGCAACTGCCGACCTCGAGAACTAGAGCCCCCATAGTAACTGTCAACCTTACGTCCTCCGGTGGAATCCACAACTTATACATCGAAGGTCGTATCAGTAATAGATGTAGATCATTTTTGGTGGATACAGGTGCAACGAGAACTATCGCACGTCCAGATGTAGTACGAGACCATAATAAATTATCACCTGCAACAGTAAAGCTTAGAACAGCGACTGGTGAGCTAATTAATACATATGGCGAGGCTAATATGTCAGTATCCATTGGCCAGACCACAGTTGAACATCAAGTATTAATTGCCGAGATCTCCGACGAATTCATATTGGGGATGGACGTACTAAGGAAAGTGGGGGCAATATTGGATGTTCAAAATGGAGTTCTCAAGATCAATGGTGAAGAGTTGCCCTTTCACGACGACAAAGAAGATGTCATCCGCTTACTTACTACATGCGACGTAACCATACCCGGTAATAGTGAGAAAATTCTGATGACCATGCTTGATGGACACTGTCGAGAGGGAAGTTTAAGGATGGTCGAAGATGTGGATAATGTCGAGTTCCTAACGGCGAAAACTTTGGTAAAAGTTCGAGATGTGATCCCTGTAAGAGTTATGAATTTAAGGGAAACTGCTATCAAGTTAAGTAGAGGAGCTTTGATCGGGCAGTGTGTTCCCGTGGCTTCAATTTGCTCTGTGAATACCAATGAGAAATCATCGAAGGCGAAGTATCCAAAGGAGCTTGTTGAGATGATCATTGAAAGATGCCAAGATCTTGATCATGAACGAACGGAAAAAGTGACATCTATGCTGATAGAGTATCAAGATGTTTTTGCTATTGACACGAAGGATAAGGGAAAAACAAGCATAGTAACGCATAAAATAAATACCGGAGACGCTCAGCCAATCAGACAACGGCCTAGACGACTTCCATTTGCGAAAAGAGATGAAGCCGAAGAGATTATCAAGGATATGGACAAACAAGGGGTAATTGAACCATCGAACAGTCCATGGACATCACCAGTAGTTCTGGTAAAGAAGAAAGATGGTTCAACGCGTTTTTGTATCGACTACCGCCAGCTCAATGCGGTAACAAAAAAAGATAGTTATCCTTTGCCCAGAATAGACGATACATTGGATACTCTCTCCGGTTCTCGTTGGTTTTCCACACTCGATTTAAAAAGTGGATATTGGCAAGTAGACATGGAGCCAGCCGATCGGGAGAAAACCGCATTTTCGATAGGATCAGGGCTTTGGCAGTTTACGGCTATGCCGTTTGGTTTATGTAATGCCCCTGCCACATTTGAAAGATTAATGGAGGCAGTTTTAAGAGGTCTAACATGGAAAACATGCCTGGTTTACTTGGATGATGTAATTGTGGTTGGAAGGTCCTTTGATGAACATGCCAAGAATCTAATAGACGTCTTTCAACGATTGAGGGCAGCGAACTTGAAGTTAAGTCCGAAGAAATGTCACATGTTTCGACGAGAAGTTAAGTACTTAGGACATATTGTATCGAGTAATGGTGTAACAGCTGATCCTGAAAAGATTGATGCAATTAAAGATTGGCCAGTACCAAAAGATAAACATGAAATTAGAAGTTTCCTTGGCCTATGTACATATTACCGACGATTTGTCAAAGGATTTGCCAATATCTCCAAGCCCCTAACAAAGTTGACGGAGGAGGGCAAAGAATATACATGGAGTGAGGAGTGTCAAAAAGCTTTCGAACAACTACAAAGGGCTCTGATCAGTGCACCGATATTAAGCTACCCGGGACAGGCAGGAAAATTTGTTTTGGATACCGATGCTAGCAACAGTGCCATAGGAGCTGTTCTCTCACAAATCCAGGATGGACAGGAAAAAGTCATCGCTTATTTCAGCAAAGTCCTGTCGAAACCAGAAAGAAACTATTGCGTTACCAGAAGAGAACTGCTGGGTGTAGTGAAGGCTTGCGAACATTTCCATAAATACTTGTACGGCAGAAAGTTCCTTCTTCGAACAGATCACGCTGCTCTAAAATGGCTCATACAATTCCGTAATCCAGAGGGCCACATGGCAAGATGGTTGGAACGATTACAAGAATATGACTACGAGATAGAACATAGGGCCGGAAGAGTTCATTCAAATGCTGATGCCCTTTCGAGACGACCATGCAGTGCAAATTGTAATCACTGTGCCAAATTAGAGGAACGATTTTGCCCCGTGAGACGAACCACCGTAGTTAATGAACAATGGCAGCCCCAACAGTTACAACACGCCCAAGAAGATGATCCATGTATAAAAAGAGTATTGGATTGGATGCGTCGAGGTGAGAGACCTAGTTGGCAAAACATTAGTGCATGTAGTCCGGAAGTCAAGGCCTACTGGAGCCAATGGAATTGCCTGATACTAAAAGATGATCTTTTGTACAGAACCTTTGAGAACGATGATGGTACAGAATCTAAGCTTCAGTTGATTGTACCTAAAAGTAAAGTGTCAGAAGTATTGTATCAGTTGCATGACGGTACATCAGGTGGACACTTTGGTATTACGAAGACTCTGCAAAAGGTTCGAGAACGGTTCTATTGGGTGAACTGTAAAGATGATGTAAGAAGATGGTGCCAGAAATGTGAACTGTGTGCATCCGGTAATGGTCCAGTTGGTAAAAAGAGAGCACCCATGAGACAGTATAATGTTGGCAGTCCTATGGAAAGAGTAGCAATCGACATTGCAGGTCCATTTCCAGAAACTGATGCTGGAAATAAATACATCTTGGTAGCCATGGATTATTTTACGAAATGGACCGAGGCCTATGCATTACCAAATCAAGAAGCTGCTACCGTTGCAGAGGTACTTGTTAAAGAATTCTTCAGCCGATTTGGTGTTCCCTTGGAGATCCACTCCGACCAAGGGCGAAACTTTGAGTCGGCTCTTTTCCAAAACGTTTGTAAATTGATTGGTGTCAATAAGACCAGAACAACACCCCTGCATCCTCAATCAGATGGGATGGTCGAGAGGATGAACCGAACGATGGGTAAACACTTGTCCAAAGTTGTATCTGAAAATCAGCGAGATTGGGACCAACACATTCATTTATTCCTGATGGCCTACCGCTCGGCCGTAAATGAAACTACAGGTCAAACACCAACCTGCCTGATGTTGGGTCGTGAAGTTCGTTTGCCCTGCGACCTAGAGTTTGGCTGCAGACCTTCCGAGGAACATGTTGCAGGTGAAGAATACGTCGACCGCCTGAAGTTACGAATTAACAACATTCATGAATTTGCCCGACAACACATCCAGATAGCCAGTGACAGAATGAAAGATCAATATGATTCTCGATGCAAGAATGAAAGCTTCGAAGTAGGTGATCTTGTCTGGCTTTATAATCCACAACGTCGTCGCGGCTTGTGTCCTAAACTGCAAAGACAATGGGAAGGACCGTATGAAGTTAAGAAGAAAATAAATGACGTAATATACAGAATTAAGAAGTTGCCAAACGGTAAACCAAAAGTTATTCACATAAATCGTCTTGCACCATATGCTGGCTCAAATGAAACAGAAGAAGCCCGAGTCCTCCAACAGGAGATGAAAGACGCCGCACAGCCAAGTTTTAATCAATTTATGTCAAATTACGCAGCGAGAAAGAGTGCTAGATTCGGCGTGACCACAGAAGTTCAGCAAGATCTGTTTGGTGTTCCAGAAAACGTCTCTCTAGCCCACTGTGTTGCCCAAGACCTCGAGATGACTAAAGGAATCTCGTCCGTATTCAATAGAAAGTTCGGCCGCCTGGACGAGTTAAGAAATCAACAACCTAAAATTGGAAGAGTACTGCGATTGGAAGATGGTCCTCGATCCTTGCTGTATATGGTGACCAGGAAGTCTTATACGGACACGCCAAGCTACGAGAACATATGGCGTGCTCTAACTAATTTGAAGAAAATCGTGTGTAATTATGACATCAAAGATTTGGCTTTACCAAAAATAGGCCATGCAGTAGAAAATCTGGATTGGAAGATTGTGAGAAGCATGCTTGAAGTGGTCTTCAGAGAAACTGGCGTACAAATCACTGTGTGTTGCATGAACCCGAAGATGTCGTACCCTTCAAAGACAGTAGACTGTTATTTCTTCTTGAAGGGTGTATGCAGAGCTGGAGAGTCGTGTAGATTCCGCCATCCTGGGCCTTCATGTAGAGTTGCTGATCGGGACGCTCAGATCTTAAGAGGGGAGTAGTGTAACGAAAGAAAACTCTTGATCGGCGCCCGTAATAGTAAACAACAAGAGAATGACGTAATCTAATCTTCGCGGCGAGAATCCCGAGAATTCTGGAAGGTAAATCACGTGATCGTGCTGGCAGACAAACGGATCGACTGGTATACAGATGGGAGATATCGAGATGGGCGCGGATATTTCTGGAATGTTCCATTATAACTTTATCGCATATATAAATACGGCATATTTGTAAATAGAGTTTAGTCTTAAGCTAAAGTTTGTAAAGTAAACTTGTATAAATAAAAAATAAAGTCGTATATAAATTACGAACCGCTAGTTTTATTGTAATTAGAAGTAATTACACTAATCACGCTACAATATGTATATTAATTTGGCTAGTCTTTACTATGGCTACGATATTCAAGCTTAGAATGTACCTCTTTGTTACGTTGTTCTAAGATATGCAATAGGCTAATGGGCAACTGCGAGACTTGCAAGACTCTTGCTGCAAGACCAAGACCAAGACCAAGACCGGGAGCGCAATACCAAGACCAAGACCAAGACCAGGTGTACTGGCGCAAGACCAAGACCAAGACTGTCTAAGTCTCGTCTTGGTCTTGCATTTGGGCAACACTAAAATACATGTAATAATAATTATTACATGTACTTGCGCTGGCCAATTTTTTGTGTGACACGGTGACAGGAAAATACAGCGTGTTTTATATGTTTGTTCATGGGTATTCTTTCATTTTTCCTACTGTACATACTTTTGATAACCTAAATAGAAATAATGACATATTAGCAACAGCTGTCAACCTATCAAATAGACATTTAAGTGCAACAGAAAATTTGGTATTGTCAAAAAGTAACTATGCTGTTACTCATCCATATATTCCAAAATTAGACATAATTAGCTCAGTGGAGAAAATATCCCAGTGTTTACCAACTCATGAAAAAGAACAATATAGGGTACTATGTAAACTTGAATTGGAAAAGTCTAATAAAATTGAACAGAACATCAGCAAAGAGGAAATGAAAGCTTTAAAAACTTTAAAAAAATGATGACTCCATAACAATCCTACCAGCGGATAAAGGAAATGCAACTGTAATAATGGATAAAATACAATATGAGGACAAAATTACACATCTAATAACAAATGAACCTTATACCAAATTAACGAAGGATCCAACGAAGACACTGGAAAACAAGATATATAGAACTTTATTCAAATTTAAAAATGATTTAACATACTATCAAAGGAAATTAATGACACCTCATTACAGTAAGACACCACATTTCTATAGAGTGCCAAAAATTCATAAAGCGAATATACCACTTAGACCCATTTGTAGTACCATCAATTCTCCTTGTAGTGAACTATCAAAATTTTTACTAAACATTATAAAACCATTTGCTAATAATAATGACACATTTATAAAAAATCGACAACATTTTTTAAACAAATTATCAAATATTGAATTTAATCCAAATAATATTTTAGTAAGTTTTGACATAAACAGTTTATTTACAAATGTGCCATTAGATAAAACTTTAAACATAATGAAAACGAAATTAGAGAATGATAATACATTGACAACAATATTTTCAATACCTATATTTTTAATTACCTATTTTCAACTAAATAATGAATGCTATAAACAAAATTTTGGTCTAGCAATGGGCTCTTCTTTATCTCCATTATTGGCTAATATATTTATGGAGGATTTCGAAACTAATATTATTTCCAAACAAAATTTAAAACCCACAGTATGGTGGAGATATGTAGATGATGTGTTTTCAATATGGCCTCATAGATCAGCATTGTTGGATACATTCCTAAATATTATAAACGATCAAGAAGAGACAATAAAATTTACAATGGAAAAGGAATATAATAACACCCTACCTTTCCTCGATGTTTTAGTCTCAAAGAAGGATACTGGATATGAGACTCAAGTGTATAGAAAACCAACATATACCAACAGATATATCAATTACAAATCAAATCACAACATCAACGTTAAAAAGGGAATAATTAAATCCTTATAATATGATAGAGCCAAAATTACTTGTTCTAACGAAAATTCATTCTTAAAAGAAAAATAATTGTTAACATCTGTTTTATTAAAAAATGATTATCCTTTATCGTTTATAAATAAGGAATTATCAAGATTGGATCGAATGGAACAGAACAACATTGAACGGGATCCTATAGCATTCACAAGAAATAATACGAGGAAAATATCAATACCATAATATATAAAAGGACTATCTGAGAAACTTAAAACAATAGGAAATAAATTCAACATTTCAACAACATTCAAAACAACAAACACGTTGAGATCTATTCAATATAAAACTAAACCTAACAGTGAACAAGAAAGAACAAAGAATTGTATTTATAAAATACCTGGTGAATGCGAACAATTTTATTTAGGTGAAACATCAAGACCATTAAACGTTAGAATAAGTGAACATCAGTCTTATATTAAAAATAGAGAATTTGATAGATCTCAAATATGTCAACACGCATGGGATAATGAGCACAGAGTTCAGTGGAGAGATTCAAGTATAGTCCTGAAAGAAACAGATATTAAAAAGAGAAAAATCAAAGAAGCGGCTTTAATTATGCTAAATGAAACCAATTGTGTCGCAAATTCCTCGGTAGAATGCAGTAGGATGTGGTTACTCATACTGTTTAGGACTTTAAGTTAAAGAATTTAAGGTCAGTCTGGCAACGGTGTATGGCTACACACCGCGCGAAAACTGCACTTGCGCCGATGTCCGCGCAAGCAAGAACGAACGAGAGACTTAGAGAGAAGATGGAAAACTGACAATGGTTCGATGTATTTGTTAGTTTTTAATAAAGTTGAAATTAGTAATTGTGGTATTACTTAGCTAATAAAAAGTACCCGTGAAGATATATTTGGATGGTTCTAAGCGGGTACATGTGATCCTTCTCAACGGATTAGTGGAAATACAGTTCATATTTACATTTTATCGATCGCTTATATTGATGGTCAGCGATCTCGGCATGGCATGGCATATGGCGGTGATTTAGCGTGGTTACCGGCTAAATGGATATTTGGTTCAACTTTAAAATTAGATTTTTCTGCAACCGTAAGTCTGTTCCATTTTAAACATATTATTCCGATTTACTGTTTATGACTTCTTTAATTTGTGACAGGAAGAGTATTTAGTGTATGTATTGGGGAATAATTATTGACAATTTTAAAGATATTACATTTATATTTAATAATTACGGTTTCATTTGATTGATTGGTTATTTATTGGCAAGTTTGCAGATATTTCTGTTTAATAATTACGTATTTATTGGGTTAATTATTATTAACATTCGTAATTTTCATTTTATTGGCATTTATATTGGTTTAATGGTAATTGTTGGATTAAATATTGATTGATTGGTTATTTATTGGCAAGTTTGCAGATATTTCTGTTTAATAATTACGTACTTATTGGGTTAATTATTATTAACATTCGTAATTTTCATTTTATTGGCATTTATATTGGTTTAATGGTAATTGTTGGATTAAATATTGATTGATTGGTTATTTATTGGCAAGTTTGCAGATATTTCTGTTTAATAATTACGTACTTATTGGGTTAATTATTATTAACATTCGTAATTTTCATTTTATTGGCATTTATATTGGTTTAATGGTAATTGTTGGATTAAATATTGATTGATTGGTTATTTATTGGCAAGTTTGCAGATATTTCTGTTTAATAATTACGTACTTATTGGGTTAATTATTATTGACATTCGTAATTTTCATGTTATTGGCATTTATATTGGTTTAATGGTAGTAAAATTGGATTAAATATTGACATTGATTAATTATTGACAATTTTGCAAATATTTCTAGTTAATAATTAAATACTGGGTTAATTATTATTGGCATATGTTATTTTTATTTGATTGGTATTGTTTAATGGTAACTGTTTGGTTAAATATTGGCATTAGTTAATTATTGGCAACTTTGCAAATATTTATATTTAATAGTCATGGCGGAAAGTCGTGACAAAGAGTTAGTTAGATCACGTGGCACAATTAAAGGTCAATTAACGAACTTTGAGACTTTTGTAAATAAATGTAAACAAGATAAGAATCTTTTGATTGAATTGGAAAGTCGGTTGGATAGGGCATTAGGATTATTGGATAAATTTGAAGAAGTCCAGAGTGAGATAGATCTTATGGCCTCAGATGAGCAATTTGTAAAGAATCTTTCTGATGAAAGAAATAACTTCGAAAATTCCTTTTATAGGGTGATCTCATTGGCAAAAAATATGTTACAAGAAAGTGAAAGTCATTTGGTAGGGTCGCTGGTGGGGTCTCAGATAGCTTCTAGCTCTAGTAATCATAGCAATAATGGAGAATTGGCTCTGCAAGCGAAACCAAAGCTCCCGTCTATTCCTCTCCCAAATTTCAGCGGGGCAGTGGACATGTGGATGGAGTATAAAGAAACCTACGAATCGTTGGTACACAATAATAATGCACTTTCAAGTATTGAAAAATTTCATTTTTTAAAACGAACATTACAGGGTGATCCCGAAAAGATGGTAAAAATGCGTAAAATGACGGCAGAAAATTATGAGGTTGTTTGGAAGTTGTTGTGTGATCGTTATGATGATAAACCTTTGTTAGTTGGCTTTCACATAGATTCATTATTAGAATTTCGGTCATTATCAAAAGAATCTGCTACAGATTTACGAGATATGTTGGATACGATAATTGAAAGTTTGTTTGCGTTGGAAAAGCTTGATGTTGAGTCAAATTCATGGGATCCGTTCTTGGTACATTTAATGTCGAAAAAGTTAGATCAATTTTCATTCAGCAAATGGGAAGAAATTAGACCTAAAAAAGAAATAGCGACTCTAGAGCTATTTAAAGATTTTTTAAGGAATAGGATAGATAGCTTGAAAAACATTGAAAGGATGCGAAAAGAAAAGAACCCTAGTGACAATAAAGGAAAAAATGGACAAGCTAATTGGAAAAACAAATCAAACAAAACATTAGTTGCAGTGGAAACAGATTCCTGTTGTTTCTACTGTAAAGAAAAGCATTTTATCTATAACTGTTCCAGTTTTTTGAAATTAAATACGTATGGTAGATATAAACAAGCACAAAAATTGGGTTTATGTTTGAATTGTTTACAAAAAACTAATCATATTAGTAAAAATTGTCAATCTGGAACCTGCAGGAAATGTGGGCGGAAACATAATACACTCCTCCATTACGGTAGTGGGGGGTCAGAAAATGAAGGCACTGGAGTAAAGTGTCAGGAAGGTGTTGGTCAACTTTCTGCTGTACAGATCTGCGAAGAAGGTGCCACTGCCTCTGGTAATAATGGTCATCAATCATCAGTTGGTCCATCAAATGGTATGTCACTTAGCGTTAATTCTGTGTGGTTGGAAAATGGAGCTGCGGTTCCTGGTGAGGTATTGTTATCAACTGCATTAGTTCAAATACTTGATGGGAGTGGAAAAGCTTGTACATGCAGAGCCTTGTTAGATTCTGGGTCACAGCCCAATTTAATAAGTGAAGAAGTGGTAAAGCGGTTAAACTTACCTAGGAAGTCAGTAGAACTTACTTTAGCAGGAGTTGGAAGCAAAGCAGCACAAGTAAAATATAGGTGCAACGGTACAGTTGAATCAATTGGGGTGGGCTTTAGAAAAAATGTATCTTTTCTGATAGTTCCACAAATTACTGGAATGATTCCCAGTCAGAATATACCTACCACAAGGTTAAATATTCCTAAACATCTGCGATTGGCAGATCCAGGATTTCATAAACCTGGAAAGATTGATCTCCTCTTAGGAGTGGATATATTTTATGAATTACTGTGTGTTGGACAAATTCGGTTGGGTCCTAACCTTCCATTGCTTCAGAAGACAAAGTTGGGCTGGCTGGTTAATGGAAAAATGAGTTTTATTGGAAACACATCTAATATTACTAGTTGTAATCTTAGTGTATTAGACATCAGTCAACAATTGGAGAAGTTTTGGCAAATAGAAGAAGTACCAGATGGACAAGAGGTGCTTTCAAAGGAAGATATGGAATGCGAGCACATCTTTCAACAAACGACAAAGAGGGCTCCTGATGGAAAATTTGTGGTTCATATTCCACTCAAGAGACCAGTAACAGAATTGGGTCTATCTAGGCAATCAGCATTAAATAGATTTTATAAATTGGAACAAAAATTGGAAAAGAATAAAACTTTGCAAGAGTTGTATATCAAGTTCATGCAAGACTATATTGACATGGGTCATATGTCATTATCAGATGGTTCGTTAGAGAATATCTCATATTACTTTCCACATCATGGAGTTATTAATGAAAATAGTGAGACTACAAGGCTGAGAGTGGTATTTAATGGTTCAGCCAGTACAGATACAGGCGTATCTTTCAATGACTTGCAATATAATGGACCAAAGGTACAAGAAGATTTGGTTTCTATACTTTTGAGATTTAGACAGCACAGTGTGGTAGTTGGTGGAGATGTCGCAAAGATGTATAGGATGATTTGGGTTGCTCATGAGCAACGGTCCTTACAAAAAATAATTTGGAGAGCATCACCTGATGCAGACTTAGAAGAGTATACACTCAACACAGTCACGTATGGAACAAAGTCTGCACCTTACCTGGCAATAAGATGTTTAAAGGAGTTAGGAGTTCAGTGTGCAGAGACCAGACCTGAAGCTTCTCAAACCATTTTGAAAGACTTTTACGTAGATGACTTACTTACAGGTGCTGAATCAGCAGAAGAAGCAATAAGCTTGTGCAAGGAAGTGGATCAAGTTTTAAAAAGTGGAGGTATGGAGTTGAGAAAATGGGTAACAAACAGTAAGGAGGTGCAGCTCGCATTGGCATGTTCAGAGGATGGTTCTGGGTCCGTTCAGATTGGAGAAAAGGACAAAAATAAAACACTGGGATTGATATGGGCATTTAAAGAAGACACATTGATGTTCGCAATAGACTTTTCAGGTAAAGACAATAGGCATACGAAACGGTCAATATTATCAGAAGTCTCAAGGATTTTTGATCCCTTAGGGTTGGTGGGACCTTCAGTACTTTTGGCGAAACACTTGCTACAAAAAATGTGGCAGCAAAAACTTAACTGGGATGAATCATTGCCTTACAATTTGGAGACAGAATGGAGAAAATTGAGGGCAGAGTTCTTAAACTTAAATAGTTTGAGAATTCGAAGACATGTGGTTTGCAAGAATGCTGTAACAGTGGACATTCATGGATTTGCAGACGCTTCAAAATTGGCATATGGAGCGTGTGTGTACCTTAGAAGCGTAGATCAAGATGGATTGGTGACAATAAGTTTGTTGTGTTCTAAAGTAAGAGTAGCTCCATTGAAGGCACAAACAATTCCGAGACTTGAGCTCTGTGCAGTATTGGTACTGGTTAAATTGGTTTCAGTAGTTCGAGCGTCTCTTACCGTGAAAATTGACAATACCTTTTATTGGACAGATTCTACAGTGGTACTGGGATGGCTTAAGACGGATGTTTGCAAATTACAGGTTTTTGTCGCAACCAGGGTTAGCCAAATTAAAGGCATTGTAAAATGTGGTGAATTTAGACATGTGAGATCAGAGCACAACCCAGCAGACCTTCTATCTAGGGGTGTGTTACCGTCGAAGATTATTGGCTTACGACATTGGTGGATTGGACCTGAATGGTTAAAATTGGAAGAATCAGAGTGGCCCAATTTGGGTCAAGAGGAACAATTGGAATTGCCAGACTTAAGGCATGCAGTAGTTTCACACATAGCTACTGAAGAGAACCCACAACTCTTTCATTTCGAAGAATTCAGTTGCTTAAATAGACTAAGGAGAGCTGTGGCATATTGTTTTAGATTTGTTAAAAAGATCAGATCAAGAGATTTTGATGTAACCAGATCACTATCTCCTTTGGAATTGGAACAAGCTATGGATGCATTGGTATTGGTATCACAGAAAGAAAGTTTTGGAGAAGAAATAATGGCATTGGAAAATGGAAAACCCTGGAAGAAAAATCTTCTTAATTTGAATCCTTTCATGGATGAGGCAGGATTTCTCAGGGTGGGGGGTAGATTAAACTTGGCAAACATTCCTTATTCACAGAAACACCCTCGTCTATTAAATGCGAAACACAGGTTTACCATATTATTATTTGAAATGGAACATAAGAGGTTGCTACATTGTGGACCGCAGCAACTGTTAAGTACTGTCAGAGAAAAATTTTGGGTATTGGGGGGTCGAAACTTAGCACGAAAAGTGTGTCGCAGTTGTGTGAGATGTTTCAGAGCTAAACCTATTCCTTTGGAACAAATTATGGGTCTTTTACCGAAAGATAGAGTAGAAGTCAATCCTCCATTTTATGTAACGGGAACGGATTATGCAGGTCCTTTTCCAATGAAAACAAAACGTGGTCGTGGTGGTCAAATAGTTAAATGTTATATTTGTCTTTTTGTGTGCTTTTCAAGTAAAGCACTTCATTTAGAGGTTGTATCGGACCTAACCAGCGAAGCCTGGATTGCTTGTTTTCGAAGGTTTATCTCACGACGGGGCAAACCACTTAAAATTTATTCAGATAATGGGTCAAACTATATTGGGGCTAATACTGAATTAAGGGAATTGCAAACTTTTTTGGAACGTGAATCACAAACAATTAGTAATGCATTAGGTAATGAGGGAATTCAATGGCAATTTATTCCGGCACGTTCTCCAAATTTTGGGGGGTTATGGGAAGCCGCCGTAAAATCATGTAAACATCATTTAAGGAGAATATTGGTTAACTCTCCTCTTACATACGAGGAATTTGGTACTCTTCTTGCACAGGTTGAAGCTGTTCTAAACTCCCGTCCTTTGGTCCCTCTTTCCTCTAGTCCTGACGACCTTGAAGTATTAACACCTTCCCATTTCCTTATCGGACGAAAGCTCACTGCAGCTCCTGATCCAAGTCTAAAGGAAATTCCAGTCAGTCATCTGTCTCGTTGGCAACATGTACAGATGCTTCATCAACATTTTTGGAGTAGATGGTCGAGTGAGTACCTTGCTGAATTGCAGCAACGAAACAAATGGTTGAAGAATACCAGTAATCTTCAAACTGGACAGTTAGTTATCATCAAGGAAGACAATCTTCCGCCATCCCAGTGGCGACTAGGAAGAGTGAAGGAACTATTCCGTGGTCCAGATGGAAATGTGCGAGTTGTATTGGTCAAAACTCAATTGGGAGAATATAAACGATCTATTTCAAAACTGTGTCCACTCCCAGGACAATCATAGTGATTAAGTGTTCATTTTTTACGTTACATATTATAAACATTGGTTAGGATCAATTTTATGTTTTTCAGTTAAATTTGTTACATTTTTTATATTGAAATTGCTATTTCAATGTGGGGGGAATGTTTAGGACTTTAAGTTAAAGAATTTAAGGTCAGTCTGGCAACGGTGTATGGCTACACACCGCGCGAAAACTGCACTTGCGCCGATGTCCGCGCAAGCAAGAACGAACGAGAGACTTAGAGAGAAGATGGAAAACTGACAATGGTTCGATGTATTTGTTAGTTTTTAATAAAGTTGAAATTAGTAATTGTGGTATTACTTAGCTAATAAAAAGTACCCGTGAAGATATATTTGGATGGTTCTAAGCGGGTACACATACTAAAAGAGGAAGTCGATAGAAAGAAAATACCAGGATTAGTAAGTCAATAACATATCGAGTTAATACATATTTAATATTTTAGTATTATTTATATCTCTATGTATTATTAATATTATTTATAATTTAAAATAACATATGTACAAATTAAGGTCAGAATTTGGTTTTAGTTTTGAAAGTAAACCTAAATAAGACCTAATACTTACGATGTCGGGATAGTATCACGAGGTTTTTTCCTGGTTTTCCCTCGTGATTTACTATGGAATCTCTAGCGCGAGAATTTTACTGTCACCATTGCATATATTGTCTTTTTAAAGACAGATCACATGTTATGAATTTTTTGTGACGGATATTCTTGAGTTGTGGTTGATTTTATGTAATCTAATGAACTATATTTCCATAAAGTCGTCCCAGGAACGCAACTCATAAATATTGGCAATATCATTTTAATGTCTTCTACTTTAAAATGTATAATATATGTCTGAATTGCCGATATAAATGAGTCAGATTAAATAAATTATTAGAAGATTTTTTTTTATAAGCAACAACATTTTTATTTAATTCATTAATATTTTTTGTATTTTAACAACGGCGCCTGATTTGGGCGTCGAAACGATACTAAAATCATTTTTTTAGTAAAATTGTGGCTTATTTCCCATCAAAACTAGTTAATTGCAAAAATGCCACAAGAAAATAGCTTCAGAACAACATAATATAAGTATTTTAATTTATTTACACAAACCCTGAAAACACAACTAATTAATTTATAATATATTTATTTATTATTTGACAACACGAATGTATAATTTAAACTGCCTAAAAACTAAATCGTTTATGTATTTGTATATTTGGTGATGTTTTGGTATTCAGGATACTGCAGTTAATACTCAACGGAAAGATCGATGGAAACAGAAGAATTGGTAGGAAGAAATATTCATGGCTCCGAAAGTCCGAAGGGCTGGTTTATCAGCAGATGAATTATTATATGCCGCGCAAGAACGAGAACGATATCGGCAAATTATCATGGAAACTAGTCACTCCTAAAATTTGGGCACTAAAGAAGAAGATATTTGGTGAACCGGCCCTCATCCCCGTAGAAATATCTCGATTTATTCCATGACCTCGAGTTGTAGGTCATCTAAGCCGGACTACGCGTTACCATCTGGATGATTCGAAAGAGCTCCACATGCTTTAAGAATGGTAGGTCGTCGAACGACAGACTAATATTCGGGGCAAACGTAACAATACTGTACTGAAGATCCAACAACATAGTTGATTGTAGGTTAAAATGGAACTTCTATAATTATATAGGAAGTTAGGAGTGGGCTTGTATTTGTTGCTGGAGTGTATTAGGAAAACAGCTACCAGAAGTTGGTGAACTCTTCCAAGGTGGCGTTTGTAACTAAAGACATCCACTTGGAACTGACCATTCTAAAATATATGGCCTTATTAATAATATAATAATATGGCTCTAATAATATATTTCCTTGGGGATGCCACTCTGGGGCAGTCTTTGCAACATTGGAACTATTTTTTCGGAGTGTGTGACCGATCCAAACCCCAATTTTTGGATTTTATTTCATCTTCTACCCTCTTTTGTTGGGTCAGGTGTAGTAGATCTTCGTTTCTGACAGGGGCGGCCCGTCAGGGTAGGCAAGGTAGGCACCGCCTAACCTCTTCAAATGTACAATAACAAATTATTTATTGATATAAATTACTTATTTCAAAACTGTAATTTATAAATATTGATACAATACCTAAGTATCTAAAAATCTAAAATAATACAAAGCTAGTTTTTAATTCATCTCTGAAGTTGTAATAATTATTGTACGCTCCCCGTAGCGTAGCATTACTACGACGGCTTTACCCTAGGGCAGGCTCTCTAAAAAGTAGCCGAACAGAATTCGCATTTGTCTCACTCTTTACGCTAAGCACAGCGGTTGTATTGTCGCTTGCCTGGCCGTGTATTTTCGGGCTAGAGGTAGGCTAGATTTTTTTGAGCCTTTGACATTGGTTGCGCCGAGTTGCATCTCGGAACTGCCAATTGAATGTTTTAGTTCGAAAAGTTCGAATTTTGTCCTGAAATTTGGTATGTGGGGTTAGAATAATATTTCTAACAATTTTTCCAAATAACTTTTTGCGATATCTCTAACGCGAAACAAAATATTGAAAATTCGTCCTGATTGTGAATTCGCAGTAGGCCGCGTTTAAAACTTAAATTTCAGTTGACTATCTTAAAAAGTGTAAACCATCAAAATGAATGACTACAAAATTTCAAATCTGTATTTATTTTGATAGCCGAAATATCTTAATGTTGTTCTGAAGCTATTTTCTTGTGGCATTTTTATAATCAAGTATATTCAAATGGGAAATAAGCCACAATTTTACCTAAAAATGATTTTATTAACGTTTCGACGCCCAAGTCAATAGAAAGAAAATACCACAATTAGTAAATCAGTAACATATCGAGTTAGTACATTTAGTATTTTAGTATTATTTAAAATTTAAAATATCAAGTCAGAATTTGGTATTAGTTTTGAGAGTAAACTAAATGTAAACCCAAATACTTACGATGTCGGGATAGTATCACGAGGTTTTTCCTGGTTTTCCCTCGTGATTTACTATGGAATCTCTAACGCGAGAATTTCAGTGCCAACGTTACATTTGGTTGTCTTTTTAAAGACAGATCACATGCTATGATTTTTTGTGGCGGATATTCTTGAGTTGGGATTGATTTCATGTAATCGAATGAACTATCTTTTAGTAAAGTCGTCCCAGGAACGCAACTCATCAATATTGGCAATATCATTTTAAAGTCGTCTACTTTAAAATGTATAATACGTGGCTGAATTGCCGATATAAATGAGTCAGATTAAATAAATTATTAGAAGAAATTTTTACTAAGCAACAACATTTTTGTTTATTTAGTATTATTTGGTATTTTGACAACGACACCCGACTTGGGCGTCGAAACCGAAATATCTTGTTGTGTTGTTGTGTTTTCATCTTAAATGCGACACGCTGTATACAGGGTGTTTGGTAAAGAATGGGCCATAGCTTAACACTAGATTCCTGAGGTTAAAATATGTCGATTTGAGCTAACTTACCTTAGTACGAAAGGTTGATAATAACCGAAATACAGGGTCAAAGTTAAAACTTTTATTTTATTTATTCTTGAATATTTCCTAACAGACATGGGATAATAACACAAAATTTGGTAAGCGGGGATTTTTTGAGACGAGAAATCTAAATTCACCACCAAAAATGATGTATTATCCAGAGGGCGCCACATACGCCTTTCAGCGCTCATTTAATATGTTCAATTTTTTTATTACCCACTCTACATACTTTCTAAATAAAAAATTTTATTCTGTTAATATTTTTACTTAAAAAAGGTATACTACATTCATCTCGCTAAACTCAACCGTTTTCGAGATAAATGCATTTTAAATCTTCGAGGCAACATAATTTTTTGCATATCATTGCAGTTACAGTTACACCCGAAAAATAACTTAAAATCATAAAAATTTACAAAAATGTATCTCAAATTTCTTCAAATGGAATTTGCGATGCAATGACATAAATATGAGAACTGGCACAATTATTATGGTTTCAAGTTTATTTTTCGGGTCTAACTACAATGATATGCAAAAATTATGTTGTATCGCAGACTTAAAATGCGTTTATCTCGAAAACAGTTTAGCCTAGCGAGATGAATGTAGTATACCTTTTTAAAGTAAAAATATTAAGAGAATAAAAATGTTGATTCAAAAACTACGTGGCGTGGGAGATAAAAAAATTAAACGTATTAAATGAGCGCTGAAAGACGTATGTAGCGTCCTCTTGTTAATAGAGATCATTTTTGGTGGCAAATTTAGATTTCTAATCCCAAAAAACCCCGCTTACCTACCAAATTCCGTGTTGTTATCCCATGTCTGTCAGGAAATATTCAAGAATAAATAAAATAAAAGTTTAAGATTGACACCCTGTATTTCGGTTATTATCAACTTTGGTACTAAGGTAAGTTAGCTTAAATCGACCAATTTTAAGCTCAGGAATGTTAGGTTAAGCTATGGCCCATTCTTTACCAAACACCCTGTACCTATATAGGTATGTACATATTATTATACACTATATGTGTCGCCTACCCGGATACTGACGTCACGAGCCGCCACTGGTTTCTGATAATGTTTGGCCAGAATACGCGAACAATTCTTCGTAGGCATTTGTTAACAAAGACCTGCCGTTTGTCTGTAAAGGTTTTTGTCATTTTCCAGGTTTCACATCCGTAAAGTAGAACAGACAGTGGTGGATTTAGGGGGGGCTAGAGGTGCTGTAGCACCGGGCCCCCAGGTTGAAGGGGCCCCCAGAAGACCTACACATTTGTCTAAAATTACGTATTTGGCATTCTGACGCGCCGTCGTACTTACCCTACCAAACTCCTCTTATTTATTATAAAAATTACTTTAAAATTATTGTTGTATTGACAATTTCATATAATCTTTTTTCTGAGAGAAAAGGAAAGGAACACCCGATAACCACCCTTTTATGACATGACATAAACAGTTTTGCCAATCGCATTTCTCCAGATTATCCGATGATCTCTTCAAAATTATCCGATTTGTCACGAAAAGGTACGCTAGGTAAAAAATTATTCTGTTATTAAAATCAATGTTGCCAATGTTATTCTTTTAGTCCCCTTAACAACCATCAAATAACAAAATCCGTTGTTCGTACGCCAATCAGTTGATTGTAATCAATTATCATTATGATAATTAACATAATTAATTGATTAATTAATTATTAATTATCAACTACGTAACAATATTTATCATAATTGATTAATTAATCAATTAATATCATAATTGTATAATTGTAATCAATTATGTTTTCAGCAACCCAATCAAAGTTGACATTGACAGTAATTAAATATTTGATAATGATTAGTTGATTCCATTTCTGACTAGCGTTCGAACAACCGGCCATTTAATCTACTGGATTCTCTGTTTCATAGTTTAAAAATTTTCGTTTATAGATGAAAATCTCGTATCCTAGCTGATTACCTAATTCATGTATGTAAATACTATTTACTTACTATTATTATATTATTCGTATTTTGTATTATCGTAAGTGTTAAATTCTAAATGAATAAATAAATCTAAATATTTCATTATTTGGATCGTTATATTTATTATAATTATTTAAGTTAAAAAAACACTTTTAAATATTTTATTAAAACGTAATAACTACCTAAAACTAGGTACTAGAAAAATAAATAATAAATAAATCAATACAAAAAAAACTAAAGCTATATTAATAGCATTGTACAATAAATATATTATACACGGCTCACTAAAATAATTAGTTACGCCCCTATACTACTGATTACTTAAAATTCAAGTAGTATTTATGTAGACCTTTCTCGAAACTCCAGGTTATTGTTGAGACTCGCATTTCAACCCCTCGCCGGGGCAGATCGTCAAAAGCTTCCTAACGAGAATCATCTCTAATCTATCGTTCTCCCGCTATTCGTTGAAAAAGGCCGCATACCGGTCTTTCTTGCTATTCGTTTTAATACCGCTTAGATAACTCAATTTGCTCAGTATTATCGACGATGATTTATTTAGCGTATTAGTGAGTGCCTTACAAATGAACCAAATGGATTATGGAATTCAATCAGAGCTCTGATGTGACGTCATCAAGGAATAAAACTGTGAGTACTCTACATATATGTGAACATAACTTATTAGTCGTGATACTGTATGCATTTTGAACCATATACCTCTCGTAGCAAATATTCTTTGTGCCATTTATGCAGATAATACTTTAAATTACATTTGAAAAATCGTTATCTACTCTTAACCAGCTTACCTATGGAAATATACTCTATAACCGTACAATAAGTACAGGTTATCATTGTTGAGAATACTTTACGTATTGCCTTAACATTTCTGATCCATCGAGCCGTATCATATTAATTATTTATTAATTAAATCCTCAAGGTCCTTCGTATTTGCATATTTTGATAATCTCTATTCTGAGAATAACGGTTTTTCATTTATAGTGTCTTTCTGTTGCATTTGGAAATTTCCAAGCCACGCCGCCCCGGCACAAAAATAAAATATTCCTCTCTTTCTGCACTCAAATTCTCCGTATTTAACCCAGCACGTCTCTACAATAGCTAGTAGGTTGTTAAGCCCGGTCTACACGTGCAATTTCAGAAACTACTTGCTTTGTTCAAATAAAGGAGTCGTTTTGTTTGTATGAAAAAATATTTGCAGGGCACATTATTTTATTTTCGTAAATATATTTTTATGTTTATAGTATACAAAAAGTGTACTCATTTCTTGGCTGATAGTACGGGTATTATAATTTTAACATTGTTTGTTCAACCTTTTGATTTAAATTAAATTTATAATTTTGAATCCGATTAAGCCTGGTTCACAGGTTACAAAGATTATTAAAAATAATTTTGTTTTCTTGCATAAATTGTAAGTTTTTGCTACATTTAGCTTCGCTTAAGCTCATTTTACACTTCTAGAAAACTATAGAAAATAAATAATTGTTTTTCCTTCAATTTAATTAATTTAAATACTTGTTAAGGGTGTCTCACACTTGCTGAAAAATACCCATTTTGGAAAATTGCATATATTTTGAAATTTTATAGTTTTGCATTTCATATACTAATCTGCACTCATACAGGGTGATACTATTAAGCCAATCTCACACTATTAAACGTGTAATATATAATATATTGTACATATTCTCTCATTTTCGCATCGATTTATAGGTTTAGACATTTGCAAATAATCTATCTAATCTCACATTCTCGCAACATGGCTGACCGATCAAAATATAACCGACAGAGGCTCACCGCAAAACTTGATATAACCAAGTTGTGTGATTCGGTTCCCACAACTCTTAATTCTCTAAACAAATATAAAATTCGTGAAATAATTTCACAACTCAAACATTCTTACGGACTTTTCCGCGATGCTCAAAATATGCTGGAGACGATCCCCGAGGAACCTACCCCCTCTACTGATTCCTCTGTGGTTTTTGATAAATATTTGGATACAATTTCTCTATTGGAAGAAAGATTAGAGGTCATTGAAAGTTCTAATGTGACTGCTACCCCCTCCCTCCAATTTGACCCTAATTCTTCTCTAACCTCACAGTCTATGGCTAGGCAACGAACAGTAAACCTCCCTCGTATTCAGTTAAAACCATTTAGTGGCTTAGTTACTGAATACAGTTCATTCATTGAGACCTTTGATACAATAATAGGATCTGATACTACATTAAGTGATCTGGAAAAACTCATTTACCTCAAAAGTTTTCTAACTTCCGAGCCTTTGACGCTTCTCGAGCATATCCCACTCACAGGTGACAATTACAAAATAGCCCGGGATAACCTGACACAAAGGTACGCCAACTCTAAATCGCTTATCAAAACTCTCATCTCTCAAATTCTTGATGCGCCTCCTATTTCTGGAAACGCAAATCACTCACAATCAAGAAATTTTCATACGGTCATGTCAAATAATTTTAAGGCCCTATTGAACTTGAATAGGCCCCCCTTCAGATCTCTTTCATTTACTTCTCATACATATCGCTACTCAGAAGCTCGAAGCACCTACCATTAGGGCTCTTGAGTTCCAATCCGGTGTTAGCCAAGCTACCCCTGATTTTGTCCATTTTCTAGGGGAAATCGAGACACGCGTTGTTCATCTTGAGAATATTCACTCTCAATCAAAACCAAAATCGACTACTATTCTACTTCCAGACACTCTTTACACCTAGCCTCAGACACTTCTACCAGTAACCTGTCGCCTCGCTTAGGTCCTAAGAAATGTTCCTATTGCCACGACTCTCACTCGATCTACTCTTGTCCTCAGTTCATGCAGTTGAATTCTAAAGAACGTTTTAGTTTTGTCAAACAAAATAAATTTTGTATTAATTGTCTTGGGTCTCACATGCTCGATCAGTGTAAATCCAAATTCTCTTGCATAGTTTGTAAATCTCGTCATCACACGTTGCTCCATTTCGATAAAACGGGTCATAGTAACCCTTCCGCGGCTGTTGGCCAACACAACTCAAATAATCATAATAAAACCGCTATCTCAAATAACTCCCATATACAGGGTAATTCACAACAGGGGCCCTCACATGTTAGAGCTCCTGAAACGGAAGTTAATCTTCAAAATTCGACTCCACATTCAATGGCTCTATCTGCAGCCTCGCTTGATAATCATTTGGTGTTATTAAGCACACTCCAGGTCTATCTTGTCGCTCCTAGCGGCAAGAGGGTCTTCGCAAAGGCACTTTTAGACTCGGCCTCACAGGTTTCATTTATTAGTGCTGACCTCGTAAAGGAACTGTCACTCACCACTAGAGATGGAAAATTACGGATCAACGTAATTAACTCCACCTCATCCTCGTCTCAATCTATTGTAGATACAACAATTTTCGCTGTCGCTAACGACGTTCCTTTTGACATCTCGTGCTCTCCAAAGAGCTCTCTCTTACTCCCAAAGATAACAAATCCGCTTCCTCAAATTTCTATTTCGGCGAGCAAACTAAACATACCCTCAGAGATACCATTAGGTGATCCGATGTTCCATGTAACATCCCCAATTGGTATCCTGCTCGGTGCAGACCTGTATAACGATATCATTCAACCTGAAATAATTCGTTTGGGAAAAGGTCTTCCCGTTCTTCAACGCACTCTACTCGGGTACACGATATCAGGGTCAGTTCCAGACTTTGCTCTCAAGTCGAAAAATACTAAAAAGGCTTTGGAATTTTATTCAAACTCTCTCGTTACTTGTTGTTCTCATAACATTCCTTCCGCCGTAAATGAGCCGGTAGTGTCCAACGAGGAACTATTCGATCATTTACAAAAATTCTGGGAGCTGGAAGAAGCCGCTCCTCAGAACACCGATCTCATTAATGATCACCCCGCTGAAATTAATTTTGTAAAACATGTTAATGTTCTCCCCAATGGACGATATGAGTCCACACTCAATCTCAAACTCCCTATCGAAGATCTAGACATGGGAAATTCGTTTCTCTCGGCAAAAAGACGTTTTCTAAGTCTCGAGAAACGTTTTCAACTCAACCCTGATTTATTGGAAAAGTATCAGGACATTATATCGGAATATCTCAATAACGGACAAATAATTCAAGTGCCGTTAAAAATGCTAAATGACTCAGGTAAACCTAATTACTTTCTCCCTCACTTTCCCGTTTTCAAATCTAACTCTACTACTTCCACTCGTATAGTTTTCGATCCAAACAATAAATCGTCTACGGGATTCTCCCTCAGTGACGTCATAGACAAAGGTTATGTCGTCCAACATGAACTTTTTGACATTCTCGCTAAGTTTCGTCAGTTTAAATTCGCACTAGTAGGCGACATCAAGGCTATGTTCCTACAAATCGCCATTTGTCCCACTGAAACATTTCTGTTAAATTTTCTCTTTAGGGACAATGTTCAGCAGCCTTTACGGTGCTATCAATTTCAAAGATTACCCTTCGGGCTCCCAAGTAGCCCATTTATCGCTCAAAGAGTTATCAAGCACATCGCTGACAACAACAAACATACCCACGAACTTGCTACTAGTGTTCTGCAAGAATCTATCTATATGGATGACCTGATCAGCGGTGCTGACAGTCTTCATGAATTAAATTGTCTTTTCGAACAATTAACTTCTTTGCTAGAAACCCATGGTTTCCTCCTCCACAAGTGGAACTGCAGTTCTTCAGAATTTCTGTCTCAACACAATTTAAATCCCGTCTCTGAAGTCAGTCTTAACTTCACGGGATCTGATAAAGTCTTAGGCATATTCTGGGATTCAGAACACGACCACTTTTCGTTTAAAACTCCTATCTTCAAATTGGCTAATGTTGTTACTAAACGTACTATTCTCTCCTACATTGCTACTTTGTATGACCCGCTAGGATGGTTATACCCTGTCCTTGTGAACGCTAAGCTCTTGATACAGGAAATATGGTCCCAGAAATTGGACTGGGATCAACCCATTGACTCACCCATCATTATGAAAAATTGGCAAAACCTCTTATCGACATTCAAAACTATAGAAGAGGTCAAGGTACCTCGATGCTTACTTTTACAAAAGAAAGTTGTTGATGTTCAATTAATTATTTTCACCGACGCATCGGAAAAAATATACTAGTCCAGAGAAATAAGGTTTTTCTCGTGACACATCCACCTCCAGGCCGAAACCAAATTTTTTGAGTAGTATGGACATCTATATTATTAACCTATATGTTTCCTGCAGCCGATTTTGATGATATACATAGTTATAAACAAATGAAGATCGAAAAACGGTAAATTATCGCTTTTTTCGCCTATTACCAAAAAGTTAAGCACTTTAAACAAATTTGAGAGTAAGAATCTCATAAATCGTATAAAAAACTTCAATATGGCATTCGCTGAATATGTCCAACCTTATTGGTTGCTTAGAAAATTGCAAAATAAATCATAAATATTGAGTTTTTATAAATATTCGTAACTTAGGTAAAAATTAACTTAGAATCTTCTTATTACGCGGAATGCCGAGACTTCTTGTACTTAAATTATATTTTAAATTTCAAAGCAATTGGTCAAATAGTTTAAAAGTTATTTAATTTATTTTTCCCAAATTCATTTTTTTTGCAACACTATAAGTCAGAAAATTATGAGGTTACAATAATACTTCGGACAGTTTATGAAAGAAGAACATTTATACTATTACCTTAATTAAAAATAAATGACAAAAAATAATTTTAAACAGTGTAAAATTATTTTGCAAAAACATTTCCATTTTTTGCTTACTTATAAACAATTAGAATAACTTTTTAACCGTTACCCGTAGAAAAATTATTTTTTCATATTCAGAAAGACTGAATTTTTATACACATTTAGAAAGAAAAACAACTGTTCTAGGACATTTAGGGACAAAGTTAGCCCCCCCCCCCCATTTTTTTAATTCACATGTTTTTGCAAAATTATTTTGCAATATCTATAATTATTTTTTGTCATTTTTTTTAAATTAAATTAATACTGTAAATTTTCTTCTTTCATAAACTATCCAAAATATTACTGTAACTTCATCATTTTCTGACTTACAGTGTTGCAAAAAAAATTAATTTTGGATAAACAAATTAAATAACTTTTAAACTATTTGACTAATTGCTTTGGAATTTAGGGTGTAATTTAAGCACCATAAGTCTCAGCATTCCATGTAATAAGAAGGTTCTAAGTTAATTTTTACATAAGTTATGAATATTTATAAAAACTCAAAATTTATTATTTATTTGGCAATTTTCTAAGTAACCAATAAGGATAGACATATTCAGCGAACGCCATATTGAAGTTTTTATACGGTTTATGAGTTTATTACTCTCAAATTTGTTTAAAATGCCCAATTTTTTAGTAAGAGACGAAAAAAGCGAAAATTTACCGTTTTTTGATCTTTATTTGTTTATAACTATGTATATCATCAAAATCGGCTGCAGGAAACATATAGGTTATTATTATAGATGACCATATTACTCGAAAAATTTGGTTTCAGCCTGGAGGGGGGTGTGTCACCAACACGATATTTTTTTTCCTTATTTCTCTGAACTATACAGCACTTGTGTGTATCTCAAAGCGACATACTCAGACTTTTCTGTATCGTCGCGGCTTATCGCTTCTAAAAACAAAATTTCTCCGCTAAAAAATAAACTCACTATTCCCAAATTGGAACTTTGTGGAATAGTGTTGGGAGTCACTCTGGCTCATAGACTTTTTCACATCTTCAAGAAAAATTTGAGTATATCCTCATCTCATCTCTTTGCTGACTCTACAATTGCCTTGTCTTGGATACTTTCTAAAAGACACATTTGGAACATTTTTGTACAAAACAGAATTCAAAAGGTCAATTCCTTGTTGGAAACTTTTCCTTGTGATTTCTATTTCGTCAGAAGTCACGAAAACATCGCTGACCCCGCTTCCAGAGGGATAAATGTCTTTGATAATCCCCAGACCACCGAAGACTGGTTATGCGGACCTAGCTTTATCAGAGACAATCCCATCGATTTTTCTCTTCATCAAATTCCTCATCTTGAGGATGATCTTCCTGAATTAAGGAAGTCAGTTGTCTCAAACATAGCAACAAATCACGAACTCAACGACACCTTTGAAAATCTATTCGCTAAATCTTCTTCTTTTCGTAAAATTCAAAGAATTGTCGCTTATCTTTTTAGATTCATCAGTAATATTAAAAAGAAAATAAATAACTCCCCTCGAGATACGGATATATTGACGCCACCCGAAATGGAGATCGCTGATCACGCGATCATCAGGTATATCCAAAGTATCTACTTTAAAAAAGAGATTCTTGAATTGAAAAATGCTAAACTCGTGACCAATAAAGCCATTCGTAAACTCAACCCCTTCCTACAACATAATGATGGGCTGATTCGTGTGGGAGGACGTCTCCGACACGCCCCCATATCGTATAATCAAAAACACCCCATTCTACTTCCTTCTAAATGTCGAGTTGTAGAACTAATGTTGACTCAAGCTCATCATAAGTTATTACATTCAGGCGCGCAAACAGTACTTTCGTATGTCAAAATGAAGTACTGGCCAATTGACGGATTAAGACAGATTAAACGCTTAATTCGTAAGTGTGTAAACTGTTTCCGATTCATGACACCCAATTCTGTTCAACAGATGGCAGATATGCATCCCGATCGTGTACTCCCCACTAGACCCTTCCAAGTCGTCTCAGTGGACTATGGGGGGTTCTTCTTAATTAAGTCCTCACATTTGAGGAAGGCACCGCTTTACAAAGCATACGTAGCCTATTTCATTTGCATGAGCACTAAATGTGTTCATATCGAACTCGTCACAGGATTAAGCGCAGAAGCCTATATTCTTACTCTGAAAAGGTTTATTGCCAGAAGATCCACGCCCAGTGTTATTTGGAGCGACAATGCCACAAATTTCCATGGGGCAAAAAATGAAATGCGTGAATTCTATGATTTTTTCTTAAATCAAAATAATTCGGAACAGATTAAGGAATTCTGTACTCAAAACTCCATAACTTTCAAGATGGGTGTTCCCCGCAACCCCCATCAATTCGGCCTCCATGAGGTAGGAATAAAGAGTGTGAAGTATCACCTCTATCGAATTATAGGAAATTCCCACTTCACCTTTGAAGTGTTTAACACAGTATTATGCCAAATCGAGGCTATTCTAAATTCGAGACCCATCACTAGGATGTCGTCTGACGCCAATGACTTCGCTTTCCTATCTCCAGCTCACTTCTTAGTTCAAAGAAGTTTAACCGCGCCCCCTGAACCAAGTGTTTCAGATATACCTGAAAATAGGTTGAATCTTTTTCAGCGTATTAGTAAAATTCAACAGCAATTTTGGAAATTGTGGAAAAAAGACTATCTTTGCCTCCTGCAGCAAAGAAATAAATGGACCGACCCTACTGACCCTGTCAAGATCGGGGATTTGGTTCTGTTGAAGGAGGATGGTACTCCTCCACTCTTATGGCCAACTGCCAGGGTAATAGATGTATTGCCTGGTAAGGATGGTCTAGTTCGTACTGTCAAGATTCACACTACTCACGGTGATTTTCTTCGTGGTATTACGAAAATCGCTGTGATTCCCCTGGAAGATTAAAATGTATCCCTAGGGGGAAAACTTATCGTTTTCCTCCATTTTATCGTTGTTACCCCTTGTGTATATAAACTCTAATTTCTTCAAACATTTCTTATCGTTGTGCACATCTTTGCCAATCCCCTCTCTTCGAGGTGATATAGGCCATCTCTCTCGCCTGTCGCCCCCGGCAATATGTACAATAAATATATTATACACGGCTCACTAAAATAATTAGTTACGCCCCTGTACTACTGATTACTTAAAATTCAAGTAGTATTTATGTAGACCTTTCTCGAAACTCCAGGTTATTGTTGAGACTCGCATTTCAACCCCTCGCCGGGGCAGATCGTCAAAAGCTTCCTAACGAGAATCATCTCTAATCTATCGTTCTCCCGCTATTCGTTGAAAAAGGCCGCATACCGGTCTTTCTTGCTATTCGTTTTAATACCGCTTAGATAACTCAATTTGCTCAGTATTATCGACGATGATTTATTTAGCGTATTAGTGAGTGCCTTACAAATGAACCAAATGGATTATGGAATTCAGTCAGAGCTCTGATGTGACGTCATCAAGGAATAAAACTGTGAGTACTCTACATATATGTGAACATAACTTATTAGTCGTGATACTGTATGCATTTTGAACCATATACCTCTCGTAGCAAATATTCTTTGTGCCATTTATGCAGATAATACTTTAAATTACATTTGAAAAATCGTTATCTACTCTTAACCAGCTTACCTATGGAAATATACTCTATAACCGTACAATAAGTACAGGTTATCATTGTTGAGAATACTTTACGTATTGCCTTAACAAGCATCGGCGCAAAATTTCTGGTCAATGCTTTTAAAATGCATTTTTTTTCGAGTCCTGAGAAAGCTAATAAGTATTATTTAAAAATTTAAACGCAGAATGAAATATCACATTATCACCGAGGGCCCAAAAGTCCCTGCAGACTTCTATAATTTTTATTCTAATAAGTTACAGGGGTGAACTAAAAGAGAATATTGAGTGTGATTTTTAATTTCAAATATCTCATTCAAAAGAAACATTTTGTTTATTCTAAGGGACTTTCGGCCCTCGGTAATAATGTAATCTTTCATTCTGCGTTCAAATTTTTCAAAAATATTTATTAGTTTTCTCAGGATTCGAAAAAAATGAATACGTTTAAAGATTATTGGTCCGAAATTTTGTGCCTACGCTGTTTTAACAACTAAAGATTTATTACAACTAAAACAATAGAAATGTATTTGATAGTCTTGTAGTTATTAAGATATCAAGGTTATTATCCATAATACCCGTGGTGCGTTCAACGTTTAATGCCCGACTAAATAATTTTTATAGGCAAAAAATTTGAAAAATTTTTGAGTTAATTAGTAGATATCTAGATATTACCAGTTTCAAATCAGTAGATTTTTCTACAACCACTATTCCAAATGCATTTTTCTGCACAATTTTATGTTAACAAACTTAATATTTGCTCACAGAATAACTGACAGTAGTGTGCCGAAAAGTGACGTTTCTGTGTCGGAAAGTATTTTCACAAACCAAAACTTATTTCAACAGACGTTTACTTAAGCACTGCACTACATAAAATGAAAATAAAACTAAATCGTGCGTGAATTAGCTTTCATAAGTTTAAAGACTAAAAACTAAAAACTCATAAATAACATCGGGCGGCAGACGGTTTTTGAAATTTGAATTGGATTAGTATGCCTTAAGTGGACGCACTTGTGCATTTAAATTCTAAGCAAAAGAATTGGCACATGTCTCTTTTATCAAAAGATGAAAAGTATCGGATGTCACTAACATTCATCCAGTATAAAAATTGAGGTAGAACCAAAGAAAATTAATGTGTTGTTGGTGTTGGGAATATATGGATGAGAAAGTTTTAGTAGATGGTAGATACACCGAAAAATATACGCAAATATCCGATTTATTTAAAGATACGAAGAAGATACGACAACTCTCAAAAAGGTACGCAAATCGGATAATTATCCGCCGATTGGCAACACTGGACATAAATGGCAACAGATTAGCAGGTATACTTTTACATCTCCTTTTCGGAAATTTTACAATACAATGATTTTAAATCGCTCTGAAAGTTAAAGGTGTTTGACAAAAATAGATGTCTTTGACCTTGTTTTGAGTGTTTTCAAATACCTATATTGTTTTAAGAATATATTTAATTTAACTATACCTATCACGAACTGCGAATCCGAAAGATCATTTTCAAAATTAAGCTTTAAAAAATAAATTAAGGTCATCAATGGGCGAGAACAGATTAGTTTTGTTATCGATCTGCTTTATTGAGAATGACTTATTGGGGGAAATTGATTTTGAAAGTGTCATAAAAGCATTTGTTGAAAATAAACAAAAAAAAGCGTTACCTTGTCTTAGCCTTGTATCTTCTGCATAATTTTAAATGTACTGAAGTTTATATTGTTTTAATTTTTAAAGTGCCTTGTCAAAAAAGAGTTGGGTAGGGCCCTCTACAAGAATTAGCACCGGGCCCTCTAATGAATAAATCCGCCCCTGAGAACAGACATGACATTTGACTGGAATATTCGGATCTTTGTCCTTGTAGTATACTCGCCAGACCTCCAAACAGGGTTGAGCATGCTGAATGCTTGTTGAGCTTTTCGTATCCTCATATGAATATCGTCTTCTGTACCTCCGGTATCTGTTATGATACTTCCAAGATACGTAAAGATTTCCACATTTTCAATCTGTATGTTGTCGATAGTAAAGATCGTGTTACAAGGGCGGATCCAGGGAGGGGGCCATGGGGGCCATGGCCCCCTCCGAGAATTTAGAATAATATAAATTTAAATATTTGCAGTTCAAATGTTTTTAATTTCAAACACATATATATTGTTATGATCTTGATTATTGATATGAGATAATAATTTTATATGTCATTTAATTTAATCAATGCTTTAATAATAATCTAATTAATTTACCAGATCATATATCAATATGTTTTCAATCTCAGGGCTTTTTATAAAATTAAGTACTTACATACGTGGCTTCTAAGTATTTCTTAATGGTTCCTAATCGGGATAGGAAAGAAAAGAGTAAAATAATAACACATATGGGTTACAATTGTAATCAAAATATTGTTTATTTTATTTAAATGGCAATCACTGCTTAATATTTGCTATATCTTATTATTCTTAAACATAACATTTACACATGGGAATCTTATTTCCTTTTTGTTTCCAATTGAAAGTTTTTATTAACATTTAACTATTATGATTTATTAGCAACAATGCTGTTTAAGTTTGATGAAGCTTTTCTGATATTATTGATTATGTTTCTTCAATTTTAAATGTGGTATTTAATACGAAAAACCCATACATTCATGTCCAAACAAATGAGACTGACCTTTTTCTGGTGAACTGAGAATGTCTTCACACAAGACCCGTTTCCTGCTATCCTTGGCTGCAATCAAAACCTCGTCCTGGCTTCCAGTAATGTTCTCCTCTGAAACTAGCTCGTATAGCTCTCGCTTCCTGCTTCTGTCGTGATGCTGTGTTCTACCTTTTTCGAAACTGCAATCAGCTACCGGGAACTCTTGGCTCAAGGAGGTTCTTTTACTCTCGACCTGGCCTACTTCTCGTTCCACGATAGATATTCCACACTCACGGAACTACACCGGCTTTCTCACTCTCCGTACACTACCGTCTACTACTCGACTTCACTTCTCGACAGCTCAAAACATTCTGCCTCTATTTGTCATTCATTCCCCTACTTTCTAAATATCCCTTCCAGATTCACAAATCAAAATTCCACCACCAACTCTCATTCGCAGTATTCCTCAAAACCAATTTTTAAACTTTCTAAATATGCTTAATGGATTTCAAAGAAAATAGTTAATTCCCATTCTAAAATTACTTTCTACTATATACAAATTTTAATGACCTATTCTCTATTTCCACTTAGTCTTATTTAGCATCGGCTAATGACCGATCCTTCCGCGAACAAACGATAATGACCTATTAACGATTTCACTTGAGTCTTATTTAATCACTTCTTAAAATTAAATATAACAATTTGTTGTATACAGGTTGTTCTAAATTTATATGCCCGTGGTTGAGAAAATTGAAAATATTTTATATTAAATTGAATTCTGTTTATAATTATCAAATTTTAATTTTCATATCAAATAGAAATATAACAAATCCCCGCCTTGTATTCGATAAAATTTATCTGCAATTTTAAATAAATTTTCTCGAGGCAAAACCAACTCCCTGTATATTTCCTTACTTTAATCTACGTCTTATACCCCTTCTTCTTGTATTACTCTAATTAGTCCCACCTGTAGAGTAATTGTTTCCTTATTTTCAGTGTCCTCATCCTGTGTTAGAGTGTCGGCTATTATGTTGTCTTTCCCTTTTTCCCATATCAATCTTCTGTCTTTTTCCTCAGATTTTTCACATACTTTTACCGTGTATTCTGCATCCTCGTTTTCATATGCCTCCTCTTCAAATGCCACTGTTTCGATCATATCTTTTTCGCTTTCATTTGTTAGCTTTATTTCTTCTTCTCCTGAGCTCATCTCTTCTTTTGAGGAATCCCAGTTTTCTTTTGCTTTTGATACTCTCAATTTTTCTTCTTCTGGGCTCAACTCTTCTTTTGAGGAGCCACAGGTTTCATTTTCTTTTGTCTTTTTCTGACTTTTTCTCCCTTTTCTTCTTTGTCCTTGCTTCGTTGCCAAATTCATTTCCACTGTTTGTTCTTTACCTGATTCGTCCGTATTTTGTTTCTCCTGTTCCTTGTTCTGTTCTTCTTCTTTTTCTTCTGTTAGATTCATCGTATTATTTTTAAAATCTATCACTACATGTTTTTCTGCCAATTCGTCCACTCCTACTATCATGTCATGTGACATGTTTGGCATTATTACACATTGTAGTGCATACATCTTCTTACCCAGTCGTACCATTACTCGTATGCCTTCATTTATAGTTGCCAATGTCCGTTTGTTTGCGCCCACTAAATTTACCCTAGGTATTTTGTAAATTAAATTTGTTAAGTTAACTTCTTCTATTAGTTTTCTGTTGACCAATGTTATTTCAGATCCAGTGTCTATCATAATTTTAATTGGTTTCTCGTTGATAAATCCATCCACAAATTTTAAATTAACTCCATTTTTCTTTTCGTTGTTTCTTGCCAATTTAATAAACTCCTTGGGGTTACAAAAGATTCCTGTTTGATTTTTGGTTTTTAGTGAGCGCCGTCGTAAAAAAACGCCGGTTGCTCATCGTTGTTTATATTTTCGTCATAATGTCTCTCTCCGTCATATCCATCTGTCTGGGTATTATTTACTTCTCTTCTATTTTCTCTTGGTCTGTCGGATCTGTTTCGGTTTTCTTGATATCCCTGTTCATTTTGTCTACCATTATTTCTGTTTTCTTGATTTGAGCGTGTGGTGTTTCTATTCTGGTATTCTCGATTTCTGTCCTCATTCCATTGCCTATTTCTTTGTTCATAATTTCCTCTTCCGTTGTCTCTATTTTCGTTTTCCCTTCTGGGATTAAAATCTCGTCTTGTATAGTCCCTCCTATTTTGATTTCTATCTCTGTAATCCTGTGTTTCTCGGGGCCTGTAATCTTCTCGCGACCTTCTTGATTTTGTTTCTCTTACACGTAATTCTCTTATTTGTAGGAATTGGCATAAACTATCTATGTCTTTGTAGTTTTGCAATGTGATATGGTCTTCCAGCGTTTCTTCGAAATGTCTTGCAATCAGTTCGACTAATTGTTCCGATGAGTAATTATATTGTAAATGTTTTGCGTTATAGTAAATTTGTAATGCATATGTCCTTTCTGATATACCCATCCTATCATTGTATTTCCCATTTTGCAATTCCTTGTTAATTTCCAATTGTTGGACTTTTCCCCAGAAATAATTCAAAAATTTTTGTTCAAATTGTTGCCAACTGTCAAAGGCTTGCTTCATATTTTAGATGATTTCTGATAGTTTCTTTTGCTGTTTCGAAATTTCCAATGTGCTGTATTTTTTTTTTCAGGCTATTTATGAACGGCACTGGGTGTAATCTTCTTACGTCCCCGCCAAACCTTATCTTCACGTCATCTGTGCTATGTATAACCATTTCTCTTCTTTCTCCGACATTTTGTTGAGTATTGATTTCTGCAATCTTTCTTTCCACTTCTTCTATGTCTGCTTGAATAGCGTTTTGCAACTTGTTTTCCAAACTTTCCATTTCTTTTTTCTGGCAATTCGTTATTTCCTTTATTTTATTTTGAATTTTCATTTCTTGTTCTTTCATGTGATCCTTAATTTTCATTTCTTGCTGTTCTATCTCGTTTTTCATTGTTGTCAAACATCCTTTTATTTCCTTTTCATACTTTTCTATGCGTTCCTCTATTTTCTTATTGTTCTCTTCTATTGCTTGTTTTGTTTCCTGTTGATTGTCATCCATTTTTTTCTCCACTTTATCCATTTTCTTTGATGTTTCTTCCTGATTTTTCTCCATTGTCCTTTTCGCTTCATCCATTGCTAGTTTTGTTTCCTCCTGATTTTTATCCATTGTCCTTTTTGCTTCATCCATTGCTAGTTTTGTTTCTCTTTGATTGTCATCCAGTTTTTGTGACTGGAGTTGCATCAGTTGTAATAGTTTATCTATTCCTGATAATTCTTGCTGTTCTGATGCCATGATTCTCGTGTCTAAAATATCTTCTTGGTCTGAATGTTCTTTTTGTTTTTTGTTGTCCTTGCTTTGGCTTCTTGTCACAGACATTTGTTTTCAAGAAGTACTGTCCCCGCCAAATATGAAATTTTACTAGTATGTTACCAAGACGACTTTTTCTCACCCAAATATTATAAATTGTCAATAAATATATCAAATGTAAATATCGTAAAAATAAAATATTAAATCAGTTATGTAAAATTTGTACCTAAAGAGATCTAAAATTTTATGTTATCAAATGTAAGTATCTCACTTTTTACCACAGGCATATAAATTTTCAAATACCGGCTTTACTCTTTCTATCCTTCAAATTTGCCACTAGAAATACTTTACAATGCCATCCACGTTGGACGACAGTTGTTATGATCTTGATTATTGATATGAGATAATAATTTTATATGTCATTTAATTTAATCAATGCTTTAATAATAATCTAATTAATTTACCAGATCATATATCAGTATGTTTTCAATCTCAGGGCTTTTTATAAAATTAAGTACTTACATACGTGGCTTCTAAGTATTTCTTAATGGTTCCTAATCGGGATAGGAAAGAAAAGAGTAAAATAATAACACATATGGGTTACAATTGTAATCAAAATATTGTTTATTTTATTTAAATGGCAATCACTGCTTAATATTTGCTATATCTTATTATTCTTAAACATAACATTTACACATGGGAATCTTATTTCCTTTTTGTTTCCAATTGAAAGTTTTTATTAACATTTAACTATTATGATTTATTAGCAACAATGCTGTTTAAGTTTGATGAAGCTTTTCTGATATTATTGATTATGTTTCTTCAATTTTAAATGTGGTATTTAATACGAAAAACCCATACATTCATGTCCAAACAAATGAGACTGACCTTTTTCTGGTGAACTGAGAATGTCTTCACACAAGACCCGTTTCCTGCTATCCTTGGCTGCAATCAAAACCTCGTCCTGGCTTCCAGTAATGTTCTCCTCTGAAACTAGCTCGTATAGCTCTCGCTTCCTGCTTCTGTCGTGATGCTGTGTTCTACCTTTTTCGAAACTGCAATCAGCTACCGGGAACTCTTGGCTCAAGGAGGTTCTTTTACTCTCGACCTGGCCTACTTCTCGTTCCACGATAGATATTCCACACTCACGGAACTACACCGGCTTTCTCACTCTCCGTACACTACCGTCTACTACTCGACTTCACTTCTCGACAGCTCAAAACATTCTGCCTCTATTTGTCATTCATTCCCCTACTTTCTAAATATCCCTTCCAGATTCACAAATCAAAATTCCACCACCAACTCTCATTCGCAGTATTCCTCAAAACCAATTTTTAAACTTTCTAAATATGCTTAATGGATTTCAAAGAAAATAGTTAATTCCCATTCTAAAATTACTTTCTACTATATACAAATTTTAATGACCTATTCTCTATTTCCACTTAGTCTTATTTAGCATCGGCTAATGACCGATCCTTCCGCGAACAAACGATAATGACCTATTAACGATTTCACTTGAGTCTTATTTAATCACTTCTTAAAATTAAATATAACAATTTGTTGTATACAGGTTGTTCTAAATTTATATGCCCGTGGTTGAGAAAATTGAAAATATTTTATATTAAATTGAATTCTGTTTATAATTATCAAATTTTAATTTTCATATCAAATAGAAATATAACAATATGTACAAAACAGGGGATAAATACGTTTTCTGGACTAGAATTGAAAAAAAGAAGTAACGGAGAAGCTTCAAGAATGACTTTTGGGTTTTCTATAAATCAAAATGTTGATAATTTTACAGAGTGCCAATTGTTAGAACGATCTTGACAGCCATCAAAATCGTATAAATTTCCATATTCTATACACACAAAGAATAAAAAAGAAGCGTTACTTGGGTCACTAGCATTTAGAACAAAGGAGTTGGTTGGTATTTTCGCACAGTCAAAAGGAATTGTTTTACAAATATTGCGTTTCATTTTTGTGATAAAAATATGGTCACAATAACGGGATGACAACCCAAAGCCTTGTCACGAAACCTTTAACATCTTTCGCCAAACTCATGGGCAAAGACGGAGTCATATAAACCCATGAAAAAACATCATACCACAAGGAGTGCGTTCAGGTTGAGCTGGATTTTCTAAAAAGTTATCGCAACCCTGAAAAGTCAGTCATTAACCAGATAGACTCTCAGAGGTCTAAACAGAAACAAAAAATAAAGTAGGGTCTATAGTGTTCTTAGGTCGACAAAATATTCCTCTAAGAGACCATCGTGATGATTGCCTTATGCTTCTGGACGAAGTTGCTGGACCTAGGAATAAGGGGAATTGATGTTGTACTAAGGCAAAACCCGATATGTCAAAAATGATCGATTTTTCGTTTTTAATGCTAATATGTACATTGAGTGATGAAGAATATGATGACTAAACCCTACATGGCTAAACGCATCCATGTAACCAGTAGATAATAAAATTGTTTCCGATATGTCCACTATTACAACACCGCGAACTTTTAAACTTATCTGCTGCAAAATCACGTTTGTTGGCATATCGGGTTTTGCCTTAGCACCACAGTGTTCAGGTTTAAAATCGCATCAGGAGATAAGACTCTTAAATAGCACCTATCCACAGCATCTTCATCCAATATCCAATTAGTGAAAATCAAGAAAGAGGGGAAGAACAAGGCCTGGCAGGAGAAGCATTGAAAAAAATAGTATTAAACTTGTTGAAAGAACTGCACTTGGATCCGAAGAAATGTGTAGGAATTGGTACTATGGCAGGAATGGTGAGTTTTAAGGCACTTCTCAAAGTGTGTGAGAAGTGACTTAAAACTCACCATTGTAATCCTAATTTTTAAAAATTACTACCCGTACTTCTGGTACTCCTCCCCAAAATAAGTTTATGGCCCCTCCCGAAAATCGGTCCTGGATCCGCCCTTGTCGTGTTATTCCTTGCATTTATTCTCATGGACATTTTATTGGCTTCCATGAAAAGTGTTTCCAATTGATCAGCCACATCTTTGAACCTTCGTCCTAATAGACAGATATCGTCGCGTATTCTAGATCGCTTAGGCGTGTGGTTAACGTTCATTGTATCCCTCTTGTGTCAGAGTCTAGTTTGGAGAGAACATAGTCTATAACTGTGTTAAAAAGAATCGGTGAAAGTACGCATCCCTGTCTGACTCCAGTAAGTACGTTAAACTCGTCACTGTTGATCCCACTGTGTGTCACGCAGCATTTCGCCTCAGTGTACAGATGATCCCAAACTTAGAACTTCAAAAATTATGTATCTGATAGATCTGATTATGAAGATCTGATATGAATATTGCGTGGCGCGAAAATGTATTTTCATTTTAATGCAAAATAAAATTTTAGTTTTATTTTAAAATTTTTCCATAATATTTGCTAAATTTGAAGTAAACTCGCCACAGAATAGTTTCAAAATTCAAACTGTATCAAAGTTACTCTTTTGTGGCGCGTTTTACTTCAAATTTAGTAAATATTATGGAAAAATCGTTTAAAATAAAACTAAAATTTTATTTTGCATCAAAATGAAAATACATTTTCGTGCCACGTAATATTCATATCAGATCTTTTGTAGCTGGAAAATTGTATGTGCCACTCATTTTTACGACGTTTAGCGGTTTTTTATTCTTGTATAGGTATACAATAATTGATTAGCTATTATAGGAATGATACGATATAGCTTTAATAAAACTTAACCTACGTATGTATTTGTTGGAATCGTAGTTTATCTATCATTTTCTCCAAAATTGCCAATTTAGCCTTAACGGTAGTATCTGCTATTTATTTAGACATAAGTGTCCCCAAAATTTTTCAATAAGCGTAAAAAAGCGTTGAGGAAAAAGAAGAATTAAACCTCGAATGGAAAGGTTCACAGGCATTCGTGGACCTCGTAATAGATCTGGATTCTGATTAGACCATATCTGTGTTGGAAATAGGCTATCGATTATGTAATTTTCCGGTAAATAATCTGCACATATATCAAGAGTTTAGGTTTATATGAAATGAAATCATAAACAAGGCATTCTTCAACTTCGTTAAGTAAGAGGATCGGTACGTATTTTAGGCTGTAATGCTATTCAAATGGGGATTTATTTTTTTCGAATCCTGAGAAAACTAATAAGTATTTTTGAAAAATTTAAGCGCAGAATGAAAGATTACGTTATTAGCGAGGGCCGAAAGTCCCTGAGAACTTCTATAATGTTTATTTTAATAAGTTACGGGGGTGAAAAACTAAGAGAAAATTTAGTGTGATTTTTAATTTCAAATATCTCATTCAAAATAAACTTTTTATTTATTCTAAGGGACTTTCGGCCCTCGGTAATAATTTAGTCTTTCATTCTGCGTTTAAATTTTTCCAAAATATTTATTGGTTTTTTCAGGATTCGAAAAAAATGAACACAATGCCGTGGTAATATTTTCCAAATCTATCTTTGTCTTACAACGCACTCAGCCGAATATAATATTGTCAGCATATATTGTCAGTCAGACACTGACAATCAGTGACAATTTTAAATATTTGACATTGCATCGGGAATATTTTGAGTTTTGATTAAATATTATTGATATATAGTGTATTTGATAAATAATTGATTTAAGACGTGAACTTAATAAAAAGTTATTTATTGTGTATTATTTGTGGAAGATCCAAGCAAAGAATACACCAGGATAATATATTCTGTGATCCAAGTATTTTGTTGTTAAAGATGTTCAAAATTGTAAGCGTTCCATAACAATATATTATTAAAAAATCACTTTAACACTTTTCCTCTTTTCTCGATTGAGTATTAGTTTTTGTTGTACAAATAAATTATTACAATCACTGAATACATAGTTAGTGAAAAAATTATCACATTTATTAACTGAATTAATAATTTGCAATTATAAAAATAACAGTTATCCAAGAACATGTAAAACCCATCTCTTTAAATTAATGATGACATTTTCAAGTAGAATGACATTTTAGTAATGTTTACATATCCATACCAGTGTGAATTTTACTACACGTAATTTGCCGTGTAAAGACAGAAAAAGTAGGGATACACGTAAAATATTTGCCAATTATGTACCCATAGCCTTAAGGTGATACAGTAGCGATCAACAGGTAGCCAAAACGCGTTCCAAGATTGCGGCTGTAATTTTGAATATTTTTTCGAGATATTTGGCACACGTATTCGTAATATAATAAAGAATGGCGGTACAGAGCCCAATTTGAAAAATATATTAATATGTGGAAATTACTCTGTAATTAAATACAATATTAAAAAAACGAGCCTGTACCGCCATTAAGAAGAACAAAAAAATACACTTTTTTCAAATAAACTTTTTTATCCGATGCCTAGATTTTGGGTCATTTTGGAACTACTAATAAAATAAAATATTTTAGTAGTTCCAAAATGACACAAAATCTAGGCATCGGATAAAAAGTTTATATGAAGAAAGTGTATTTTTTTCTTCTTCTTAATGGCGGTACAGGCTCGTTTTTTTAATATTGTATTTAATTACAGAGTAATTTCCACATATTAATATATTTTTCAAATTGGGCTCTGTACCGCCATTCTTTATTATATTACGAATACGTGTGCCAAATATCTCGAAAAAATATTCAAAATTACAGCCGCAATCTTGGAACGCGTTTTCGCTACCTGTTGATCGCTACTGTTTCCTCTTAACTGTTTTGCAATTTCTGAATTTGTATTCTTATATTCTTGTACCAAACCCAAAGATTGAATTTTTTAAACATCATTTTTTTACATCAGTTTGGATGTTGACTGAAAACGGCATCCGCGAATTTTTACATTGGGCCACACACCAAATACAGCACAAATGGCTTTTTTAAAATCCAAAAATATTTCAGTTGAGTCTAATGTTAATTGAAATATTGCAAAAATTTTAGACTTTTTTACTTTTATTTAGTCAACAAAATAAATTTTTGTATGTCATCGACAAGGAACAAAATGACCATTTTCCAAGCCATAATATTATATAGTAAATAATTGGGGAATATATTATATAGTAAATAATTGGGGAAAAATTTGGTACTGTATGAAAATGAACTATCTATACAGGTTATAACAAAAATACAGGTCATAAATTTAATCACATATTTTGGGACCAAAAATAATTTGATTTAACCTAACTTACCTTAGTACAAATGTGCACATACAAAAAGTTACATCCCTTTAAAGTTACAAAATAAAAATTGATTTTTTCCAATATATCGAAAACTATTATGAGATTTTCTATTGAAAATATACATGTGGCATTCTTATGGCAGTAGCATCTTAAGAAAAAATTATAGTGAAATTTGAACACCCCATACAAATTTTATGGGGGTTTTGTTCCTTTAAACCCCCCAAACTTATTTGTACATTCCAATTAAATTATTATTGTAGTACCATTAGTTAAACACAATGTTTTTAAGACTTTTTTGCCTCCTAGTACTTTTTCGAAAAGTCAGTTTTTATCGAGATATTTCAAATATTTGTCAAATCCAGCACATATTTGTATATGGTTAAGTACGATTATGGAGACTTGGTAACAATATGAATTTACATTGAAGAAATATGATTTACATTTTTAGGGATATTTTGAACCATATTAAAAAAAGCCACATCTCGATAAAAGGTGCCTTTTCGAAAAAATACAAAGAGGCAAAAAAGTTTTAAAAACACTGTGTTTAACTAATGGTACCGCAGTAATATTTTAATTGGAACGTACACAAACATTTGGGGGGTTTAAAAGAACAAAACCCCTATAAAATTTTTATGTAAACATATTGAAAAATAAGCCCCAACTCGATAAAAACTGCCTTGTCGAAAAAATACTAAGAGGCAAAAAAGTTTTAAAAATATTGAGTTTAACTAATGGTACCACAATAATAATTTAATTGAGACGCACACAAAAGTTTGGGGGGGTTTAAGGGAACAAAATCCCCATATAATTTTTATGGGGTGCACAAATTTCACTATAATTTTTCTTTAAGATATTTCTGTCATAAGAATGCCACATGTCCATTTTTAATAAAAAATCTCCAATAGTTTTCGATATATCCGAAAAAATCGATTTTCATTTTGTAACTTCAAAGGGCTGTAACTTTTTTTATGTGCATATTTGTACTAAGGTAAGTTAGGTTCATTCGAACTATTTTTGGTCCCAGAATATGTGATTTAATTTATGACCTGTATTTTTGTATACACATAAGATGTCAAACAAGAAATAAAATACAACTGAATAATATTCGTGTACTAAAAATTTATATGAAAGTGATAATAAATATTAAGAAAACCCATGTAATTACCCAGATATTTTTGAAGTTATACTTCTTTACGATCGAGAGTGAAATTTTATAATGCCGGGCGCATGCGCACACAGACAGTATGTATTTCGTTGCTAATCTTTCAAGATTGTATGTATCAGAGCTGTCAGCGCAAATAGGTCATATTATATCATATAAAAGGATATACTAGTGTTGTTAGTAAATGTATTATTTATTATAATTTTTGCGTCTTTGGATTTGTCTTCCTCGGGAATAAGATATTTTATAATAATATTAGTATTTAATAATAGTAATATTTAAATTATTTTTGTATACTTCACTTGGTCTATTAAATTTGTCAGTATGTATGAGAAATCTTGTAACCTGTCAAAGCAAAAGGAATATAGCTCAGTGGTAGAGCGTGTCAAGAGAGGAGAAGGAGATCAAGAGGTCCCGGGTTCAAATCCCGGACGATTCATATTCTTTTTTTTATATTTTTGGTATCGTTTTAATAAAAAATTTTTAAAAGTGGTAGGTAAAGAAAGTTAGTTTAATATTTAAATAAAATACAAATAACCTGTTAAGTATCTTAATTTCGTTGAAATCATAATAATAGAAAACTTCTTACGTGCGTACAAAGTACACACACATTCTTTTTTTTTTACCTGCTTTACCGCGAGGTGTCGAAATTTCCTGTAATAAAATTTTGACCCTTTACCTCAGGTACAAACACAATTTGGTGTCGAAAGTTCGCCCACCGTTAAAATCTTATATGACGTCAAAATTAATGACTCACTGAAAAAAGTATTTGGGATAAACTATACTAACCCTACCACTGCATTAATTATGAAATAGCCCTTGTGTTTCATTTAATTTAAGTGTATTTACCTACGACTCTCCAATAACAATTTATTTAACAATTTCATAAGTCTGATAAACAATTTTTGTCGGAGCTGTAATTTAGTTCAATATAACAAGTAAATATGAAAGAACAATACAAACGAGAAAGGTTTCTTCTGAATGTATATGCAACAATTGGTTGTATATTTGGTGTTATACCCACAAAGTGGAAGATACTGAACATAGTTTTTTTAATAATATATTCAATATTATCATATTGTTTGTTCCTAAGTCGGAATTATATGTCTGGATTTCAAGAAAAATTCGGATTACAAACTGTAATAATATCCCTGATCAGCACATATAGCTATGTTATATATATTTTCATGACGCTATATATTATGAACAGAAACCGATATAAATGGGATGCCTTCATTATATGTCTCTCTGTAATAACTGACAAAAATTTTAAATTTAGTGCAAAAGTTTTAGTTGCAAAATTAATATTGTTAATTGCAAATGTCGTGGCATTAACACTGGGATCTGTTATGTTTAAAGAAATTTCTCCAATATTTTTAATAGCTGCAGAAATACATTGGCTGTACACTTTGTTTCAAATGTTGATTACAGTGGTTATTTTACTTGAAGTAACACAGATATTAACAAGAAAACTTGAATATGTCACTGAGATGTTACTATTTACCTTTCAAAGCCCATACCATGTACCAAAAGATTTGATATTCGAAAATATTACCGCTATAATGAATTTTTACTTCAATATTAACACTTGTACTGAGCAGTTTAATGAACTATTTGGATCGCTAATTCTAATGTTCTATTGGATTTATTTTGTAGAAGTTCTTACTGTTTGTAACTGGGCAGTACAAGCTATTCTCACGAACTATGAGAATATTACAAGTACTCTTGGATTCACCCCAATACCATTTCTATTAGGTTTGTCTGTAAGTAGGTACTCAAAAATAATTAATCGAAGGCCTTTGAATAAAAAGGATAATATGTAGCTACATTTTACATAAACTTGCGTGCATAGAAATTGCCCCACTTAAAAATTTGGTAATTTTTTATGTGTCAAATTTCCTAAAACTGTTGTCTGATTTAAGTGATTTTTTTAATATGTTATAGCCTTATTCGTTAACAATATCGCTGTAATAATATTGTTGCTAAACAGGTAAATTTTCATTGTATACCTACCGGGTGTATGAATCAAACTGTGTTTTTTCTCAAAGTTCGTATCAACCTGTGGAATATTCAAGCATTTATAAAATACTGAAAGTAAAACCCAAATATAGCCTTAGGATTTTTTAACATTCTATTTTTTTATTCATTCGCTTATGTTGGATAATAAAAAAGTTAGGTACTTTAACAACTACCCATATTCTTCATCAGTACAGGGTGTTTCTAAATAAGTGCGACAAAATCTAAGGGATAATTCTGCATGAAAAAATTACTGCTTGCTTTATAATCATATGTCTGCAAATGCTTCGTTTTCGAGATATGAGATGTTGAATTTTTTCTTACAAACTGACGAGTTATTTATTGCTCTAAAACCAGTTGAGATATGCAAATGAAATTTGCTAGGTTTTATAAGATAGTTATAGCGCATTTTTTGGCATACAATTAAGAATTTTGTATTCACTAGTGGCGTGCACACGGGTAATATGACCGGTCATATTACCCGTATGCGCGCCAATGGTGAATATTAAATTATTATTTGTATGTCAAAACATGTGTAATAACTACGTCTCAAAACCCACCAAATGTTATTTGCATATCTCAACTGGTTTTAAAGCAATAAATAATTCGTCAGTTTGTAAGAAAAATTTGAACACCCCCTATCTCGGAAACGAAGCATTTGCTGACATACGACATATTTAGAACATCGCAAACAGAAAGTACGTTTTAAAGACCAATTATCATCTGAAATGGATAGTAATACAGGTATTCCACAAGGCAGTGTACTAGGCCCTCTTTTATTTATTCTGTACATTAACGATATCGATATTTTTGTAAATTGTGAGTTTATTAACCTTTTTGCCGATGATACTCTAATCTGTTGTAGTGATTGTGATGTATGTAAATAGGTAGTATTTGGAACGCAAACACAAACCAAGATGTTGTTCGGAATTGCCTGTAATAAAGAATGATTTAGATATTGAACTAGAATCAGAAATTTGTTTAGTAAGATTAAACATTAATGTTTCAAATAATCAACTGCAAAAAATCAAAGAAGAGACTAGCAAAGACAAAACTTTAATTGATCTAAAGACTTTCATAAAAAAAGGTTGGCCAAAACAGTTGAACAATGTACATAAAGATTTAAAAGCATTTTTTAAGATTAAAGATGAAATAACCTTCTTTGATAGTTTGCTGATGAGGAATAGTCAAATTATAATTCCTCATGTAATGAGGAAAGAAATGTTAAAAAGAATTCAATATGGCCATCAAGGAATAAATAAATGTAAAATGTTAGCTAGACAATCATTATATTGGCCTTCCATGACAGTTGACATTGAGAATGAAGTTAAAGGTGGCCCAATTTGCCCACAATTTGAAAATGCAAAGAGAGAACCTTTGACCCACACAATATCCCAGAACTCCCCTGGGAGGAAGTTGGCTCTGATATATTTTACATAGGTCAAAAAAGTTATTTAATGGTGGTAGATTATTACAGTAAATATCCAGAAATTTGTCTGTTGAACGATACAACCAGTTCAACTATAATTACACATTTAAAATCGATATTTGCTCGTCATGGAATACCAAAAATATTTTACTCTGATGGTGGACCACAATACACAGCCAATGAATTTGTTAAATTTTGTCAAGAATGGGAATTTAAAAGCATAAAGTCAAGCCCAGAAAAGCATAGATCTAATGGTCTAAGTGAAAGATATATTCAAACCTACAAAAAAGCGTTAGGAAAATCTCTTAGAGATGGTAAAGATACATAGGTATTTAACATTGCTACAACTTAGAAATACACCAATTGATTCAAATTTACCATCACCATGTCAACTTTTAATGTCACGAGTACTTAGAACTCAGATTCCCACCAATGACAAAATTCTAAAACCAAAATTATGTAATGCTAAAATAGTGATCAGCGATTTTCAGAAAAGACAAAACATTCAAAAAGCTTATTATGATAGAGGAACAATAAATTTAAAACCTCTTAAAAATAATGAAAAAGTTTATATTAAAGATAAAAACAAATTGAGAGAAGGTCTTATTATACATAAATTAAGAGATAAAACCTACTCGATTAAATTAAGAGATTCTGGGTCAGAAATTGCAAGAAATAGACAATTTTTAGTTCGCATTCCTGCAACTTCTGACGATGAACATTCGGATAACGAATCTGAAACTAGTGAGTCACAAAATTTTGAAAGTGTCTCTGATAACCTTTCTGATCATCACTCTCCAATAAACTTACTTCCACAAACCTCTTCAGGTCGAATTGTTAAAAACCTGATAGACTAGATTTATAAGTAATTTTATTATAAAATAAAGGGGGTAAACGATGAATGAAACAATTGTGGAAATTTATAAATGTTTATTTAAAGATTTGTTAAAGAAAGTTATGTTTATTTTGTCATTATAAAAAGAGGGGGATGTGATGTATGTAAATAGGTAGTATTTGGAACACACTCAAGTTGGTAACATTGTAAGAGTGGCGTGACAGCGACAAGTACAATGAAGCGGAAATAAAACCATTCTGAATCTAGACACGATACAAGTTGTTTCATTATAACCTCTCCTCCAGAGATAACCTAAGAGCCCTACCACGTGTTACATTACATTATTACAGTGATGAAAATTTTGATATAGCCAGTCAAAAAATTAATACTATTTTAGATATGGTTAACAAATTCTTGATAATTAATAAACTTAAGTTGAATGTTAAAAAAACAAAGGCAATGGTTTTCACTACAAAACATAAATATAGCTTGCTCGATTCTGAGAACATAAATTTAAATATTAATAATGAAAAAATGGAAGTGGTTACCACAGCTAAATATTTGGGATTCCAACTTGACAATATTCTGAATTTTGACAGTCATTTCGAGTATGTTCGTAAAAAAATATCAAAAAAACTATACTTTCTGAGCAGAATATCAAAATTTGTCAATGGAGTCAAAAATTACAGTATATAACACAAATTATTCAACCTCATTTTGACTATTGCTCATCAATCTTATATTTATTTAATCTTAATAAACTTAACATGCTACAAAAATTACAAAACCGTGGAATGAGAATAATTCTTAAAACAAATCGTCGTACCCCAATTAGGACGATGTTAAATACTCTAAACTGGTTCTCTGTTGAAAATAGATTGTTTTATTTCACCATGATTTTGGTCTTCAAAATAGTAAATGGCTTATCACCTGAATATTTTCAAGAATTCATTTCTTTTAACAAAATTATTCATATTTATAATACCAGAGGTTTAGATGACATATATATATATATATATATATATATATATATATATATATATATATATATATATATATATATATATATATATATATATATATATATATATATATATATTTGTACAAATATTTTCGACCGTACTGTGTTATAGTGGTTTGAAGTTTCAGCAATTCGGTCATGTGAAATAAAAGTCTATTTGTTATTTCTCAATATTTCGTCACACTTTTGTGACTTCTTCAGGAGAAAACTGTAAATTTATTAAGATTAGAAATTAACAAAAGCTAAATATTTAATTACTTACAACTATAAGAGTATTAATTTAGATTTTTTTAACATATCGTAAGGGACATTGACTTAATTTTGATTTTGACATTTATTATTTCGGAGTTATGGTAACTGCAATAAATTTTATATTCATAGAATATTGTCTGATATTTAAAATTCTTTTTTTTTTTTTTTTTTTTTTATTTTAATAATAAATTGCTGAAACTTCAAACCACTATATATATATATATATATATATATATATATATATATATATATATATATATATATATATAAGAAATACTGGATATTAGTGACTGTCAATATCAACAAACAAGTGGTTTATTAGGGTTGCAGTCAGAAGTTTGGCCAGGATATCAAAGAAACACTCTTTTGACTTTTTGTCTAGCTTTCGGGGTTGTTTGACCCCTTTATCAAGACTCTGTAATATAAAACAAAAATGTAAGTATTTTAAAATATTACATTGTTTTAGTAAACCTACTAGTCGTTGAGATTATTAAAGAGAAGCTTGATGATGCTCAACATTTCAAATTAACACAAATATTGAAAACAGAAAACAAAGGACACAATACATTTTAAAATTTTTGAATAATTAGCAGAAATACAATAATTATTCTGTCATGTTAACCTACTGATAATGTAAGTCAAAAACTCTGACACATAGAGAACAGAAAGAAGAAACAATCAAATTAAAAAGTATCAAATAAAAAAGTAATTAAGTGTTATGATTATTGTGGTTCTTTTTAAAACATCAGAGGCCCATACAAGGTGTGTTCAAATTCACTAACTGTACTTAAGAGTATGCAACTCATTATACGTCCATGTGTGTTTTGTAAAACAAACAAGTATTTTTATGTTTTGGTTTTTAATGTTGCGCAAGTAGATAACAATATATGTTGCTAAGTTTTTCTATATCTGATTTTTTATTTATACATGAGTTGCTAGATTTTATGCAACACATTTCCACAAAAACGCGTTTACAGTGGTTTGTTTCCCTTGCCAAAATACAGGAACCCTCGAAATTGAACTCATGTTTCAATGTTATAGCATGTTCTGTTAGTGCACATGCATTTATTTTGTTAACTTTTATGTCACTACGGTGACTGATGGGCCTCTGATGTTTTAAAAAGAACCACAATAATCATAACACTTAATTACTTTTTTATTTGATACTTTTTAATTTGATTGTTTCTTCTTTCTGTTCTCTATGTGTCAGAGTTTTTGACTTACATTATCAGTAGGTTAACATGACAGAATAATTATTGTATTTCTGCTAATTATTCAAAAATTTTAAAATGTATTGTGTCCTTTGTTTTCTGTTTTCAATATTTGTGTTAATTTGAAATGTTGAGCATCATCAAGCTTCTCTTTAATAATCTCAACGACTAGTAGGTTTACTAAAACAATGTAATATTTTAAAATACTTACATTTTTGTTTTATATTACAGAGTCTTGATAAAGGGGTCAAACAACCCCGAAAGCTAGACAAAAAGTCAAAAGAGTGTTTCTTTGATATCCTGGCCAAACTTCTGACTGCAACCCTAATAAACCACTTGTTTGTTATATATATATATATATATATATATATATATATATATATATATATATATATATATATATATATACCTAGAACTATGTATAAAAGTACGATTAATTCGCTCTTTTTTAAAAGCTTCCTTAAGTTTAATCAGTTACCTGCAGGTGTAAAACAATGTGCTAGTCTCAATAATATCAAAATGTTGCTTAAACAACATTCAAAAATTTATAGTGTACTTTCTTTTTTTATATTGTATGTATATTAGGTTTTTTCTATTTAAATAAACATCTATATATCTATCTATCTATCTATCTATCTATCTATCTATCTATCTATCTATCTATCTATCTATCTATCTACGATTATAAAGCAAACTGTCATTATTATTTCATGTAGAATTACCCCTTAAAGTTTGCCATAGTTATTTAAAAACACCCTGTATTGATGAAAAACATGGCTAGTCGTTAAAGTACCTAACTTTTTTATGATCCAACATAAGCGAATAAATCGAAAAACAGGATGTTGAGAAACCATGATGATATAGTTGGGTTTTAATTTCAGTATTTTATAAATGCTAGAATATTCCTCAGGGTGATGCGAACTTTGAGAAAAAAACACAGTTTGATTCGTATACCCGGTATACAATGAAAATTTACCTATTTAGCAACAATATTATTACAGCAATATTGTTACAGAATAAGGCTATAACATGTTAAAAAAATCACTCAAATCGGACAACAGATTTAGGAAATTCGAGACATCAAAATTTACCAAATTTTTAAGTGGGCCGATTTCTATGCACGCAAGTTAATTTGTGTGCATATATGCTAAGTGTATATATGTACAGTGGCGGCTCGTGATTTTTACAAAAGAGGAGGTTATAACTATAAAATATCTAGATTATACTAGCAAAAAAATGTAATTTAAGGCCTTATTTGTTTTTGACCATTTTTTATTTACATTTCGTAATATCATCATAATTCATAATATCATATCATTTTAAAAATAGTTAGTCTAATAATTGTAAACGTGTAATACCCATGTTTGTGTTGTTTATTTGTTAACATTCAATCTTTGTTAGCAGATATGTATGTAAGTTTATTCTTATTTTTCTCATACTTTTGTTTTAATAAAATTGTAGTGCACATCGAATGAAGCCGGCAACCAGTTGGCGAAATATTAAGTGATAAAAATTTTGCTCATACTTTTGTTTTAATAAAATTGTAGTGCACATCTGATGAAGCGGGCAACCAGTTGGCGAAATATTAAGTGACAAAAAGAATAGAATTGTTTTATTACAATTAAGATGAAGACATCCCTATATTTCGGCTATCAAAATAAATACAGGATTTGAAGTTTTGCACTGTCATACAGGTTGAAGGTTCACAGTTTTTAAGATACTCAACTGAAATTTAAATATTAAACGCGGCCTACCGCGAATCCACAAACAAGGTTAATTTCCGATAATTTTCTTCGCGTTAGAGATATCGAAAAAGTTATTTGAACAAGTTGTTCCAAATATTATTCTAACCCCACATACCAAATTTAATCACAAAATTTGCACTTTTAGTTTTTTCATTATTTGTAGTCAGGATCCTACAATTGGAGCGGAGGCTGCTTGCCGGTCAGCCGCCTTTGCTTAATCTTCGGGCAGCGTGTGCTTTAAGCGATAATGATAAAAACGCTGCTGGGCTGCGAGAAGCATTAGCAAGTGAGACTTCCCGGCCGCGAATTTACAAAACTTATACTATTTCAGTCATGGGGGCGACTGAATTCGAGTAGGTTTTGTATGCAGAATATTAGTTACATATCCTATGCTATTTCGGTCCAGAAATTAACTGTATCGGTGTAGTATTTGTAAATTTTTGATTATTATTGTGCAAATGTCTATACTGTTTCAGTCATGTAAGTAAAACTAATCAAATATTTACTAAGTGGATTTATTATTATATCATAAAATTTAGATATGTTTTGAAAATTAAAATGAATAATATATATTTGGATAATATTAAAAATTAAAAACCAATGAATAATTACTAATATACGAATATATACAGTATGTCCCTGTAAGTTGGAACCATATGGAAAACTTTTTTATTATTGATTTTACGAAAAAAAAGAAACATATTCTTCATAAAAAGTTCTGCACGGTCTAAAACCGAAGATGCAATCATCTGATATTACTTTTGCATTATTACATCTGATATTACTACTAGTAAGTTTTATTAATAGTATATGAGAAATGTAGTATACGAGAAAGAAATGAAAAAAATATGAATTTCTGTTAGGAGTAAAGTATCTTTAGAGAAAAAATTTCAATTTTTTTTTCAATTAGAAGAATGTAGTTGCATATTAGAAAATTATTTTTAAGTCCAAACAAATTTTCGTAATAACAATTTTCAATCTTGTGAAATATATAAAGGTAGGTACTTTACTCTTGAGACAAATTCATATTTTTTGACATCCCTCGTATACTATTGAAAAAGCTTGATATCAGATGATTGTATCTTCGGTTTTAGACCATGCAGAACTTTTTGCGAAGAATATATTTTTTTCGTAAAATCAATAATAAAAAAGTTTTCCATATGATTCCAACTTACAGGGATATACTGTATATATTCGTACATTAGTAATTATTCATATGTTTTTATTTTTTAATATTATATAACTATATATTATTAATTTTAATTTTCAAAACATATCTAAATTTTATGATATAATAATAAATCCACTTAGTAAATATTTAATTAGTTTTACTTACATGACTGAAACAGTATAGACATTTGCTCAATAATAATCAAAAATTTACAAATACTACACCGATACAGTTAATTTCTGGACCGAAATAGCATAAGATATGTAACTAATATTCTGCATACAAAACCTACTCGAGTTCAGTCGCCCCCATGACTGAAATAGTATAGGTTTTGTAAATTCGCTTCCCGGCCGGCAGCCTCCGCTCTCGGGACAACCAATTTTAGGATCCTGACTACAAATAATGAAACAACTAAAAGGGCGATTTTTGCGATGAAATTTGGTATTTAGGGTCAAAATAATATTTGGAACAATTTGTTCAAATAACTTTTTCCGATATCTCTAACGCGAAGCAAAATAGCAAAGTAAACAAAACAGTGTAACATGTGTAAAAAATTTATGGGGAGGCTAAGCCTCCCTTGCCTCCTCTGACCAGCTGCCACTGTATATTTTATATGTACCAATATGGTGGTATCAATTATTGGATAAACTTCTTACAGAAATTTGTTGTTACTCCTCCGGTAGTAAAATAATATTTGCCTTTTAAAGATGTTTTTACCAACCGAAAACTTGTCCTCAAGAAATCCCGGGTAGCAAACATTCAAAAGGTGGTTTTATCTAACTAATAGAAATTTCGAAGTTTTCCCCCACCAACCGCTTGTGGGCATTGCAATTATAATTTTAATGTAGAGTTAGTAAGAAGTTAGAATCCACCCAGGGTGGACACTGCGTTTATTGGTTACTATCAACTTGAATCCAGTGAGGTCTGGACGCTGTCTTTAATAAGTTTAGAGTATTAACTCTCGCGTATTTTATATAGTTATTGTATGTCTAGCTTATAGTTTAAAAGCTATACGTTTCACAAACGCTTATTAATAATTAAATGTATTCATATTAAAAAACATTATCAGTGCATGTTCGAGTTAGTGACCTTTAAACTGCAAAGAGGAAAACTCACGGAACGTGGCGCTACATTTTGAGCGAAATAGAAAAATGAAGCAGAAAAAGATAAAAACTGAAGACGAGATTCAACCCAACGTGAAATAGATTAAACGCAACGTGAAATAGAGAAATTTCTGTCAGAATTTGGTATTTATGACCCTTAAGATAATACTAAATGTTAAAATTTATTGTCCTGTGGATCGTCTCGTATTTGTGGCCCAACCGAGGGTACGATCAGTGTCGTGGTAATTTTATGGTCAAACTACGTTTTGTTTTAATTTTTGTCATTGTGAGAATTAACCAACCTACTAATATTTTTACCGCTACCACTGGGGATGTAACCTTTTTGGTTGTCTTTATTCTTCGGGACATATGCTTTGACCCATTTTATCACAAAGTAAATATTACTAATTTTACCGTCTTGTAGGGTGGTAACTGCGTTCTCTTTCTGTTTCACTATTATATACAGGGTGTACCAAAAATACAGGTCATAAATTAAATCACCTATTCTGGGACCAAAATAGTTCGAATGAACCTAACTTACCTTAGTACAAATATGCACATAAAAAAGTTACAGCCCTTTGAAGTTACAAAATGAAAATCGATTTTTTCGAATATATCGAAAACTATTGGAGATTTTTTATTGAAAATGGACATGTGGCATTTTTATGGCAGGAACATCTTAAAGAAAAATTATAGTGAAATTTGTGCACCCCATAAAAATTTTATGGGGGTTTTGTTCCCTTAAACCCCTCCTCAAACTTTTGTGTACGTCTCAATTAAATTATTATTGTGGTACCATTAGTTAAATTAAATATTCTTAAAACTTTTTGCCTCCTATTATTTTTTCGATAAGGCAGTTTTTATCTAGTTGAGGCTTATTTTTTAATATGTTTACATAAAAATTTTATGGGGGTTTTGTTCTTTTAAACCCCCCAAATGTTTGTGTACGTTCCAATTAAAATATTACTGCGGTACCATTAGTTAAACACAGTGTTTTTAAAATTTTTTTGCCTCTTTGTATTTTTTCGAGAAGGCACCTTTTATCGAGATGTGGCTTCTTTTTTAATATGGTTCAAAATATACCTAAATATGTAAATCATAAATAAATTTTTATAGGTATTATTACGAAGTCTCCATAATCGTAATTAACCATACCTATACAAATAGGTGGTGGATTTGACTCTCTGTGTACCGTGGATTCGACAAATATTCAAAATAACTCGATAGAAACTGACTTTTCGAAAAAGTACTTGTGCACCCCACATCAATCATACAATCAACATATTTATTATTGTTAAACAAAAAATAAGCATATAACAAAAATATCTCGACAGCGTTACCTCAAAGAATGTCTAAAGAAAATATATACAAAATTCCAGGTGAGTCGGTCAAGTAGTTTTTGAGTTACAATGTCTACAGCCTAATAAAAACAGTTTTGAGAAAAACGCGTTTAAAATATTGTCAACTTTTATTTTTAATTTCTTTTTTGTCTGTCAAATAATAAAGTGATGCACACCGAAATATGTTTTGAAATCGCGGAGTAATTTACAAAAAAAATAAGAACAGCTTTTGACCGTTTCTCACTACGCTCAAGCGCGTTGGCACGAACTTGCTATAAAACGAGTCGAAGGTAGGGAGGTAGGGAGATAGTGTTAAATAGCCCTACCTTCGACTCGACTTGCAGCAGGTTCACGCCAGCACGCTTAAACGTAGTGAACAACGGTCAACAGCTGTTTTTATTTTCTTTTGTACAATACTCGGCGATTCAAAAAGATATTCCGGTGTGCATCATTTTACGATTTGAAAAACAAAAAATAAATTGAAAATAAAAGCTGACAATACTTTAAACTCGTTTTCCTCAAAACTCCTTTTTTCAAAGGCTGTAGACATCTTAACTCAAAAACTACTTGACCGACCCTCCTGGAATTTTGTATATATTTTCTTTAGAAATTCCTTGGGGTAAAGCTGTCGAGATATTTTTTGTTGTATGCTTATTTTTTGTTTAACAATAATAAATATGTTAATTTTCACCCTTATTTACAAAAAAAATCGTTTTGACTTCTAAGTGGTATCAAAAAGTCAAAATTAGATAAAACTAAAAAAACTAACAGCGTTACCTCGAGAACCTCATTTAGTCCATGTGGTGAGACCGCTCCCGTCTGGAAAAATATCTGATTAGGATTCTTTGTGGATTCTTATTAAAAAATGTCCCCTTTAAACAAATCTGAAGGGTACCGGGCGGAATTCTTGGGCAGAAATTGTTTAAACAATTTTTTAAACAAATACAAAAGATCACGTGTTTTTGCTCTGGAACATGTATTTTTAGGGTTTTTGGGTCATTTTAAACAAGAAAGGTATCTTTTAATTTTTCTTTAAAATTGATAGTTTTCGAGTTATAGGCGATTTAATATCTGAAAAATGCGAAAATACTCATTTTTTAGGGCTTAAAAACTCATATTTAAATTAGTATTTTTGAGGTTTCCAGATACTTAAATTAAATATTAAACATTCAGCTTCAAAATTCTGAAGAGTGATCGTGTCTAACCTTAATATGTACCGTTGTTTACTAATTGTTAAATATGCGTGTTTATCCGATTTTTTTGCCGGTGCGGCGAGCTCTATTTCAAAAATCTTCTATTTTCCTCCGAAAAATATTTTTTCTAGATTTTTTGGGATATTCTAAATAAAATAAGCTTCTTGACATTTTTCTCAAAAGTTAATAGTTTTAAAGTTATAAGCGATTTAAAATCCGAAAAATGCCAAAAAACGAATTTATTTTGACCCCAAGATTTACCAAGAAAAAAGTCTAAAAAGTATATCAAAATACTCCACTTACTTCCAGACATAGCATCCACTATAAACTAACAAAATAATACACGTTTATAGTTCTAAATGAAAACCAAACAATGCCCCAATATTATTGTATATAACACACTTAATTTTTATTTTGTCCGCTGTCGTTCAATCATAACTTTACACTAATATAAATATATGATCTCATAGGCGCCCATGCCCATGGGCATGGCCATGGCCGCCTTAGCTTTTCTGTTGCTTTAAACTATAATATATTGTCATCCAAAGTATACAAACTGTAATGTGCAACATCTTCACGTCTGGACCATCCCCTAAAAAATTTTTAGATGGGCGCCCATGCATGATCTGCTTGTAAGGTAAGGTCGCCAATTAAGGCCGCCTTAACGTTTAAATATCTGTAATATTTTATTCAGGAACAATATGGGGGAAAACTCGTGTATACGTATTGCCTAACATTTTAGCTATCGAATTTCAGGATAAAATACTTACTAAATAAATAAAGAGATATAAAATTTTAACATTTAATAAATCTGGAATATTTGGCCTTATTAGGAACTGGTAGAGTAATAAGGCCAGTTTCATTTTTTACGCAAATTGAGGTGGATAATAAATTTTAAACCTAAGAATTAAAGAACATTTAGTGAAAGAAACTTTTATTCATATTGAAAACAAAAATTTGTCAATACATTAAGCACACATATCGCACATTTACACACATCTAGGACAATTGGCTTTATTAGGACACTGTCTACTTTTTTTATTTAACATAAAAAAAATAATAAAAAGCAATATAGAGAAAAAACAGTTCCAGTTCCTTAAAAAGTATTAATTTACTATCGCTTTACAAAGAAAAAATAATTGGCTTATATTCATTAAGTACCATTTTAAGTAAGTTTATAACTTACCTAAAATTTATAAACGAACTTCCGCACCGTAACAAACACGTGTCTAGTCTATTTGGCGCTGCTATGTGATACTACCGACTGAATGGCGTAGACGATTTTGACTGAGAAAGACATTTACGGTGAACTCTAATATATAATATCTATATTTAAGAAAATATTTGCAATTGGCCTAATTAAGACACTGGCCTTATTTGGCGACACTACCTTATTGTTCTACCCTTAACGGCCGTTTATGATTCTCAAAAACCTACAAAGCAAGGTTCATATAAAATTTCTCAGGATATACCTATAAACTTAGATTTTTACATTTTGACCAGGTTTTCAGCGAAATTCACCACTGTGCGTTGGCTTAGTTTTCAGTATTTTTCCTTGATTTTTTCCTTGGGTAATCTATGAATTGTCGAGACGAACCCTGATATACCATTAGACCAAGCAGACAACAGAGAAAAGAGTCCACCAACAATAGCCGAGATTAGAACAGCAGTAGACAAATTAAAGAACAATAAATCACCGGGATCGGATCAAGTAGCATCGGAATTACTGAAGGAAGGAGGAGACGCACTACAGAAAACAATACATGTATTGATAACAAAGATATGGTCAAATAAACAGCTACCAGCGGAGTGGAATAGTGGTATTATTGTACCATTACATAAAAAAGGGAATCAGTTAGAATGTGGAAACTACCGTGGAATCACGCTGCTGAATGCAGCATACAAAATAATATCCAACGTCATTTATGAAAGACTTAGACCACACGCTGAAAAAATAGTTGGCAGGTACCAAAGTGGCTTCTGTAGACAGAAGTCAACAATAGACCAGATATTTGTTCTGCGACAGATCCTTGAAAAAACAAGTGAACATAACATCGACACACATCATCTCTTCATAGACTTCGAAAGCGCATATGACAATATAAACCGAGAATTCTTAATAAAAGCAATGAAAGAATTTAATATACCAACACAACTAATAGAACTGATAAAAGAATCTCTAAAAGTAGAAAGTAAAATCCGGATACAAAACGAACTAACGGAAACAATAGATGTGAAAAAGGGACTACGCCAGGGAGACGCACTATCATGCATCTTGTTCAACATTGTACTCGAGAAAATAATGAGGGACACAACAGTCAATACTCGAGGAACAATAATTAATAAAAACGTGCAAATACTAGCATTTGCAGATGATATTGACATAATCGCAAGATCAAGAAGAGAAATGATAGAGGCATTCAATCAAATAGAACGAGCTGCACAAAATAGTGGCCTGAAAATCAACCAGAACAAAACAAAATATATGCAGGTAAGTAAAAACACAGAAATAAGGCAGCCACAAAATATAACAATAGGAGAATACAACATTGAGGGGGTAAAAAACTTTACATACTTGGGATCCCTATTCACATCTGATAATAACGTAGCAGAGGAAGTGAAGAGGCGAATATTTATTGCCAATAAAAGTTATCATGGCTTAATTCGGCAACTAAGATCAGACAACGTCGCAAGGAAAACAAAATGCCAAATATACAAAACCCTAATAAGACCGGTACTCACATACGGCTCAGAAACCTGGACACTCACTAAAAGAGAGGAAACATTGCTAGCCACCTTTGAAAGAAAAATCTTGCGACACATATATAAGGGCACAAAAGAAAATGGAATTTGGCGAAGAAACTAGAACTATACGAAATATACCAGGATCCAGATATCATAACATTCATTAAAATAGGACGGCTGCGTTGGATGGGACATGTAGAAAGAATGGAAGAAGGCGAAATACCAAACAAAATATTCAAACAGATGCCAGTAGGAAAAAGAACAAGAGGAAGACCGAAGCTGAGATATTTAGAACAAATAGAAAATGATATAAAAACCTTAAAAATAAAAAACTGGAGAAAAAAAGCACGAAACAGATCAGAGTGGAGAAGAATCCTGGAACAGGCCAAGACCCAGAAAGGGCTGTCGAGCCAATGATGATGATGATGATGAATCTATGAATTGTACTGAATAGGCCTATTTAATTTAAAAATAAAATAATTGTACCATACTTTCAAAAAAAAAATGTGTTTGGAATATTGATTTCAACCCCTTCGGTCCTCCCTTAAGGATAGCTATGACACGATTTTGATAGGCAACCCATGCTGGTCGTGTTTGTCTATGTATGAAATTTAATAAAAAAAATGTTCCATCCGGCAAGTAGATGGGTACATTTTGACCTATTCGGATCTTAGACTAGGTATTACATTGCTGTTTACGCTCTAAATGGTCGCCATACTAATTTATTGTTCATCTTCCTACATTTTTATGGTCGTCTTAGAGCTAAATTATAAACTAATCTACCAATTATCTTACTTACTTACTTACTCCGTGGCGTACAACTCTTCGTGGGTTTTAGCCGACTCGACAACATGCCTCCACTGTTTTCTGTCTTGACCAACGTCCATCCACTTCTCCACGCTAGGGATGGCGGTTTTTTACAAAACACCGGTATTCGGTTATACCGGTTTTTTCTACTTGCGGTTTACCCTGGCGGTTATAACCGATCAAAAAACCGGTTATTCCAAAAACCGGTGTTCGGTTTTTTTAATCAATGATCAACCTTTAGGTTACAAAGTTACGTTTACATTGCACTTTAGTTTAAGATACTTCATTCGAATCGGTATCAATATTATTTATATCAATACTATCGATCAGTAAAAGATCATATCAATACTAAAACACAGTATACTATCGATTTAATCCGTGTTTATCTTCCAGACAATACTAGGTTTGAAGAATAATATATGTACTAGCTGTCTAGCTTATAGATGCTTTTATATCAGCTTATAGAGGTTTGTATGTAAATATATGAGGGTTGATTAATTATATGGACCCCATAATATATAAAAAAAACTTCCCTATTTTTTCTCTGAACTGATTATTTTTTCCAGAGGTAACTTATTCGGATTTTCACCGGTTATTACGTTAAAAATAAAAAACCAGTTATAACCGGGATAAGAAAACAACCGAAAAAAACCGATTATTCTGGAGTAAAAAACTGGTTTTAGGTTATAACCGGTAGGTTTTTCCCATCCAATTCTCCACGCCCATCGCGCTTAGGTCTCCTGCTATATTATCTCACCACCAGAGTCGAGGGCGTCCGCGTGGTCTCCTTCCAGTTGGGACTTCCTCCCACACCAGTCGTACTGTTCTTTGGTCAGAATGTCTTCTGAGGTATCCCGCCTATTGGAGTCTTCTGGACTTTATTTCTTTTATGATGTTGGCGTCTGGGTAAAGTTCTTCCAGCTCTTTGTTAATTCTTATCCTATATTGTCCTGATGCTTTATCCAGCACAGGATATACCAATATCGATATACCAATATACGGAATGGGACGTTTCGATGCCGCCGGTTCATCGCCGGCCGTTTCGCTGTCGCCGGTTCATCGCCAGTCCATTTCATCGCCGTCATATCTCGCATTTCCTAGAATTCTTAATTAATACTAAAAATAACTAATAATTGTAACTGTCGAAAATTCGGAAATATATCAGATAGGGATTAATTGACTGGCGATGAATCGGCCGGCATCGGCATCGAACTGGCGGCATCGAAACGGCGGCGATGAAACGTCCTAGACCCACCAATATAATACCAGTTATCGATAAGGAAAAATAATTATATTGGTAGTATAAAAAATAGTAAAGAGAAACTCTTTTTGTTGTTCTGAAGCTATTTTCTTGTGGCATTTTTATAATCAATTACTTTTAATGGGAAATAAGCCACAATTTTATTTAGGTGAAACATCAAGACCATTAAACGTTAGAATAAGTGAACATCAGTCTTATATTAAAAATAGAGAATTTGGTAGATCGCAAATATGTCAACATGCATGTTGTAATGAACATAGAGTTCAGTGGAGAGATTCAAGTATAGTCCTAAAAGAATCAGATAGTAAAAAGAGAAGAATCAAAGAAGCGGCTCTAATTATGCTAAATGAAACCAATTGTGTCGCAAATTCTTCGGTACAATGCAGTAAGATGTGGTTACCCATACTGAAAGAGGAAGTCAATAGAAAGAAAATACCACGATTAGTAAGTCAAGAACATATCGAGTTAATACAAATTTTATATTTTAGTATTACTCATTGTATATCTATGTATTATTAATATTATTTATAATTTAAACATATTAAGGTCAGAATTTGGTATTAGTTTTTTGAAAGTAAATTAAATGTAAGACCAAATACTTACGATGTCGGGATAGTATCACGAGGTTTTTTCCTGGTTTTCTCTCGTGATTTACTATGGAATCTCTAACGCGAGAATTTTACTGTCATCGATGCATTTGGTTGTCTTTTTAAAGACAGATCACAGGCTATGATTTTTTGTGACGGATATTCTTGAGTTGGGGTTGATTTCATGTAATCGAATGAACTATCTTTTAGTAAAGTCATCCCAGGAACGCAACTCATAAATATTGGCGATATCATTTTAAAGTCTTCTACTTAAAAAGTATAATATACGTCTGAATTGCCAATATAAATGAGTCAGATTAAATAAATTATTAGAAGAATTTTTTAATTAGCAACAACATTTTTGTTTATTTTAGTAGTATTTTGTATTTTGACAACGAACCCCGATTTGGGCTTCGAAACGTTAATAAATAGTATATTGTACAACAAGTGAGAAAAAAGACATATATCTCACGAGCGCAGAAGTTTGTTGGCACGAGCCGAGGCACGAGGCGAGTGCCCCAAATCAAGCGAGGGAGCAATATGTCATTTTCTCATGTGTTGTACACTGTACTTTTTCTATGGATGGGGTTTTGTCAAGAGTTCAAATTTTAAATTAAATAATTTAGGTGCTTTTAGGTATATTATATGCATAAATTGAAATAAAATAAATGTACCTGTAGGTATTTAATATTCTTAAAATTTATATACGTTATTTATTTAAAATTCTAATTAACAGTTATTTTTGTTTAAACAGTTTTGAAAGGTTATTCCTGGTTAGTTTTTCTTCAACACATATTATTTGACAACATTAATTGTGTTTGTATTGTGCATGTTACCATGGAAACGGCGATCATATGTATTGAAACCGACGAAGAACCCGTGAGAAAACATATTTCTCACTGCAATGGCCGACTTTTCTCACTGCCTGAGAAATTGTTCGTTTTGAATGTATGTAAGTAGTGAGAGAAGTTGCACATTGTATAGCATCCATAGAAAAATCATTTTTTTGGTAAAATGGTGGCTTATTTTCCCATTAAAAGTAATTGATTAGAAACTCTTTTATTTCCATAATTTATTATTCAATTTTCCATTAATTACTAACTAATTTACTAACTCTACCCCTCGCATTAAATATTAATAGAATAGCTTTATGTTCCATTATTTAAGTGTATTTAGGACTATTCAATAACAATTTATTTAATAATGTCTTAAGTCTGATAAACAATTTTTGTCGGAGCTACAATTTAGTCCAATATCACCTGTAAATATGGAAAAACAATACAAACAAGAAAGATTTCTTCTTAATATATATGCAACAATTGGTTGTATATTTGGTGTTATACCCACAAGGTGGAAGATACTGAACATATATTTTTTAATCATATATTCAACATTATCATATTGTTTGTTTTTAACTCGGCCCTACATGTTTGAGTCTGAAGAACAATTCGGATTCCAGATTGTAATATCTCTGCTCAGTACATGTGGCTATATTACATATATTTTCATGTCACTATACGTCATGAACAAAAACCGATGTAAATGGGACGACTTCATTGAATGTCTTTCTGTAATGTATGGCAAAAATTTTAAATTCCGTACAAAAGTTCTCGTTGCAAAACTAATGTTTATATTGATAAATATCGCGATATTGATACAAGGATCTATTATTTTCACAGACATTTCGCACATATTTTTAATAGCTGCAGATATACATTGGATCTACACTCCGTTTCAAATGTTGATTACGCTTGTTATTTTACTTGAAGTAACAGATATATTAACAAGAAAACTTAAATATGTCACTAAGATGTTACTATTTACCTTTCAAAGCCCATACAATGTACCAAAGGATTGGGTATTCGGAAATATCACCGCTATAATGAATTTTTACTCCAATATTAAAACTTGTACCGAGCAGTTTAATGAGCTATTTGGATCGCTAATACTAATGTTCTATTTCATTTATTTTGTAGAAGTGCTTACTCTGTGTAACTGGGCAATACGAGCCATTCTCGCGAGCAATGAGGGTATTGCAAGCACTATTCTATTCACGTCAATGCCGTTTGTATTAGGTTTATCTGTAAGTACGGAAACAATGGGATACAAGTACTTTTTTTATATATTTTGAGATTTTTAAATTAAAAGTTTGAACACAATCCAAAAACTTTTGAAAGGCGCTAGGAAGCGCTTAAAAAGCGCTTGGCTTGCCTCAAAATATTCTTCCATCCTTCCCTGTCGAGTATTTCTCTTCTCCATCCCTTACTCCAAGCTTATTTAAATCTTGCTACACAACATCCAGATATATTAGTTTAGGTCGGCTCCTTCTTCTTCTTACGACCCGCTTATTTAGCATAGTTGTTATTTTACCAGGTTCGTTTTGATCCATCTGCATAAGGTTTTTTATGTTGTTTATTTAATGCTACAATATAGTCAAAGACCGATCAGTAACTTTTTTATAGATCCTAACTTAGTTTCTAATTTAATCTAAGAATCGCTCAGTGGTGTATTCTTAGCTTGTTCTAATTTTTACAGCACTTTTTCCAGTGGCGACGCGTGACTTTTTCTAACTAAAGTGTTACCAAAACCAAATGCAAAAAATCATATTTAAAAAAATGAAGATATGGCTAAATGTATATATAGCTTCAATAATATCATTTTGTATATCACTTGAAACTCTCGAAAAAACAGTTGATATTTCTAGATTCTAGATGTCAAAATTTTTTATCTTTTTTGGCAATTAATGTTAATAATTCCCTGTAACTGCCTCGATTGTCAGAGTCGTCGCCCTCAAAATGACCACGAAACGCTAATTCTTATTTGGCCAAAAAACATACGGTATCCATTTATAAGTGTGCTAAAGATATACCTATCTGTTTTTTTAACAAACTCATTAAGTTTAGCAATATGTGCTTTAAAGGCTTGGTTAAGAGAACTTTCGATTCTTGTTTTGCCAAACTGAATCAAATTGGGTATACATCTTACATGTAGGTAAGGGAGAAATTTCGAACATCTTGGATATTAGTGCACCCTAATATGTTTGTGTAGATTTTGGCATTGGATCCGACCATCACTTGTAACACCGTTGCCGTATTCTCTATTTTTTCATACTATCACGTTACAATTTTTTGTGATATTATACTAGGGATGGGAAAAACCTACCGGTTTTAACCTAAAACCGGTTTTTTACTTCGCAATAACCGATTTTACCGGTTGTTTTTTTGTCCCGGTTATAACCGGTTTTTTCTTTTTAAAGTAAAAATACACGAGCGGGACATCCTCAAAAAAGCGCTTAGTTTTCGAGATACTGACCACGGAGGGGTGAATGGCTAATTTTATTCATATTTTATATTTTAAAGGGTACTGAAAACGAAAATGAGGTTTATTTTTAATTTTTTGTGGGGGAACATTGTCAAAATCGCAATTTTAACCTAAAAATAAAAAAAATGAAATCAAGTTTTTTGCGTTTACCTCGCTACAACTCCATGTTCCATTTTAATATTTTTTCTGAAATTTTTACAGTGTATAGCTCTAATATTTCTGAATGCAAAGGTATCTGCTTCAAGATTTTATTCTTATCATGATAAAGGTTATGAATTTTTCAAAGAAAATGGTGCGGATTTGTGCATTGCAAAGTTTAATCGCAAAAGTTGTGCGACGAAGTTTAAATTTAGCTTCTTAATCACGTTTATTTGAAAGTAGAGAGTGCAAAGAAGTTTTCTGGTAAGTTTTAGATCAAAATGTTTTATAGAAAAAAGATAGTGCAACTTTTAATGTCGACATTAGAAATCCCCAATATAACGCTTATTTTTTGAGGGGCAGACAATCTAGGTCTAATTTCTCACCTTTAGTACTATCCTTGGATTATAAGCTTTCTTTTAACACCTCATTTGTCATTCTATCTAGTATAATGACGGAGAAGTAAACGTTTTTATTCTATTATTCTTGTAGGTACATTTAACATTGATTGAAATTATGAAAGAAATGGCATGGCAACACTGTGACGCACAAACATAAGATTCAGCTGTGCGTTACATAGGGTGCACCAATATCCAAGATGTCCGAAATTTCATGTCTCCTTTTTAAAACTAAAAAACTATTTAAATCGTGAACCTGGTCCACCCATTTTTCTGTAGAAACCAGAAGACATGGCCAACAATACAGTATATTTTACTTGCAACCACATAACCAAGGATTTTCACTGTACTAAATTTAAAACATCGAACTACTTTTTTTGATTCCTTTTGTAAATTGTTTAAAATAGGTCATTCATTTTCAATAATCTCATTTTTTTAAATGAAGTAAAAGTCAGACTTACTTTCAATCTTTATTATAACTTCCGACGACCGGTTTCGCTCTTTAAAATTTGTAGAGCATCTTCAGGTCAAAGGTAACAAGTTACAAAATGCTACAAATAAAAAACCAGAGTTAGACCATTGTCTGGTTGTAAAAGATGCTAAAGATCCACAAGATCAAGCCAATGTTGAATAACATACATAAAAGTAGCGAAATAGCATACCTCTGCATATGCATGCAAACACGGGGGGGTGGTAAAAAACGTCCCCCAAACTCACAAACACATGCAGAAGTATGCTATATATAATCATGCAATTATAACGTGTCGTACTTACATGATAATGAATACTGAGTTAGTAGCTCCTGGTACCCGAATGTAAGTACGACACGTTATAATTGCATGATTATATATAGCATACTTCTGCATGTGTTTGTGAGTTTGGGGGACGTTTTTTACCAACACCCCCCCCCCCCCGTGTTTGCATGCATACGCAGAGGTATGCTATTTCGCTACTTTTATGTATGTTATTCAACATTGGCTTGATCTTGTGGATCTTTAGCATCTTTTACAACCAGACAATGGTCTAACTTTGGTTTTTTATTTGTAGCATTTTGTAACTTGTTACCTTTGACCTGAAGATGCTCTACAAATTTTAAAGAGCGAAACCGGTCGTCGGAAGTTATAATAAAGATTGAGAGTAAGTCTGACTTTTACTTCATTTAAAATTAACTCTCACATGCAACCCATTCAAGATTTTTCTCATTTTTTTCTTTAAAATTATACAAGAAGAATCACTTTTCAAGTAGTTGATCGATTACGCAGCGACACTCATCCATGGTTAACTGCACGCACACTTTTTATAGGTACTGTAACCAAATTTAAATCTGGTAACAGCAACAGGGCTACTGATATACACAGCGCGCTTACGGGCTTACGCCGTCGCTCCTTCAAAATTTTCAGACACTAGCCGGTCCCGAGCGACAGCGAGGGTATAAACATTGTAACCAGAAATGAAACTGGTAACAGAGTATAATAAAGTGCAACTGAGTCACATAAACTCGCCAATATTATCGTGTATCTACGAGTGGTTGGCTATTTACTGAATTAGGTACTATTAACACATAATATAATAAAACCAATACAGAAGTAAAAACTTCGAGATGTATTCTGGTATAAAATCGTTTATTTAAAACTATAAAATGTCATGGAATGCAAAACGTTTTCGTTCTATACAGAACATCTTCAGTGCATCCTGCCGAGTAGTTTCAAACTAGCACACTGTAAATAGTGTTAACCTCATTGTATATGGTTTACATAATATAATATATTAAAATTTTATGACCACAAGTCGATGTTGATAGATAAAGTGGAACACATGCTAAAAGGGTGCCATGGTTCCCTGCTCGAAGATGCTAGGTACTTGCCAATTCAATGGGCACAGACCAATTACATTATAATTATATATTATAATGTAATAACCGCTTTATAATATGTATTATATGAAGTTTTCTGGAGGGTAAAACCAATGTCAATTTTTTAATTATTATATTTTAAAGCAACAAGTGACTAATTTAGGTAACAAAAAAAATTAGTCTCAGATTACCGATTATTTTCCAGAAAAAAAGTAAGTATGTTTTATGTATGTTAATAAGAAAATATGTATACCTATATCTACATATTATTGCATACATTTCATACTTATTTGTGTATGTATGCACAGATAATGTAGTTTGGTGTTTTAATAAAATAAGCAATAGTTATTCGCGATGTGCAAGTACGTGGAGGGGATACGAGAAACGATCGTGAGCGAATAGCGGAGAAATATTGCAACTTTCTTATATAATTCATATTGTCAATTGAAATTGTCAAATTGACGTATATTACATACCTACTGCCATTGAAGAAGAAAAATTATATATTGCTCCACAATATTGATATGATATGCAATTATTATATAAAGGTAAATTTAATTTATTGTATTTTGCTTGCAGTACTGCATTTTAATAACTAATTTTATTTACTAAATACAATTGTTTACGTTTTAATAACATAACCTGAATCTTATTTCTTCTTATTATTATTTTTTTGGACTATGGCCTTGACAATTATCCAGTAAGCAGGACTAATATAATTGGCCAATATAATTAAAAGTCCGAAAAATGTTGCTGAGCGTAGAAACCAGGTGTCGCTTTGCCGAACTTGCACGGTCCCAATACTAGGTACTGCATTATTGACATAAAAAGAAATAAAACCATATACATATGTACATCACGTATGTAGGTACATGTACTTAAATATATACTATGTACATGTACAAAGTGGGTTGTACTATTATGACGTATATTCAGTACATTTATTTCTACTAGCCACCACTGATCTGTTATTAGAATATCCCGGTTATAGGAATATTTTTGCTTTAGACAAGGCGAAAACGCCGGGTTCGTTGGAAAAAATATTCCTATGAGATTTTTTGCATAATCACATTCGCGAGACACCCCAGAATAAGGTACAAGAAGTCGCCCACGCGAAAAGTGGTCCAAATTATTTTAACAATTTTTTTTAATCAAATTGCAAAAATCAATACTTTTGGCCCGGGCAAATTTTTTTTAGATTTTTCGGATCATTCTGGACAAAAAATGTCTCTTATAATTTTCTCTGAAGTTGATCTTTTCCGAGTTATAAGCAATTTAAAATTTGAAATACGCGAAAATGACCCTTTTTAAGACTTAATAACTCGGTTAAAAATTATTATGAAAGTTAGAAAGTGACTAAATCAAAAGTTAAAGCCTCCGCTACATGATCCTGAAGAAATCTGTGTTATAAATTTATTAATAAGCTGTTATTTTTAATTAATAACAATGGGCGGTTAGATCGTATTGACGCGGCTCTAAATGTGAGTGCAACTAAGATGCACAATTGGACTGCCGGAATGGCATCTCTCTCGCACTCAACATTTACGGCCGCCTAATACGTGCATGGCGCTCATTATTATTACTTAAAAATAACAGCTTAGTAATAAAATAATGACAAAAATTTCTTCAGGATCTTGTAGGAAGGGGATTAAACTTTGATTTGGTCACTTTCTGATTTTGATAATAATAACTTTTAACCGTGTTTAACTCGTTTTTTCAATTTTAAATTGCTTGTAAGTCGAAAACGATCAACTTTAGAGAAAAATTATAAGAGACCTTTTTTATCCAAAATGGTCCAAAAAACCTACAAAAAAATTGTCCGGGCCAAAAAAAGCTTGAGAGATAGACTAGAAACGAGGGAGTTCGTAGACGCACAGGAGTAGAAGACATTATCGAACGTATACAAAACAAAAATGGAGATGGGCGGGACATGTTGCGAGAATTAAAGACGACAGGTAGACAAAAAAATTGCTTGAACGAAGACCAGAGGTAGACAAGGGAAGCCGGGGAAGACCCCAACGATGCGATGGGCCGACGTTCTCAAAAGAATTGTGGCCAATTGGATAGCAGAATCGCAGATGATGGAAATATCTGGAGGAGGCCTATGTTTAACGATGGACAAATCAGGGCTGATTGATAAATTATCCCCACATAACAATGATGTTCGCATCATGTTCAAAGCATATACTACCAACATTCGTCGGAGTATATTCTTTTTAGTATATGCGTAGTACAAGCATAGTATGTACCTTAAAAAACATTCTAAATTTCATGTTCTTTGCATATACTTCAAAGAATATTCTCGTACCGAATATACTGAGCACATTCGTGTACGTAGTATCTCGGAATATTCGAAAAAGTTTATTCTTAGAATATACCTTTATCGAATATTCTTAACACATACTTATAAGTAGATACTTTTAAAATATCTTAAAAATAATATGTATGTATAGGAAGTATAATATTAGCCTTATAGATTATCAACTTCGTTTTTTTTATAATAATTAATATGTATGTAGGTAGTATTGGACGAATTTCATTTCAAAATTTTTGTATGGTAAAAAAGTTTAAACATTAATTGTATTAACGTTTATTATTAAAAATTCGTTTTCATAATTGAAATGACTTTACTATTTCGAGTTTATCATGAGTATTTTTACATCGTTGGAATTTGAATGTATGTACATTCAATTCAATATGGGCCATTCCAGCACAAAAACGTGCCAAATTCCACAACCAAAGACTGGTGTTTCCAACCGTCGAGTAAGCTTTTTCCGTCAACTTACCTTAAAAATTCAGACTTTTATAAAAAATTCCCTCCTATTTACAAAGTCTGAGAAGATATGTTTAATTATTTTCAAATATTTAATTTTTTTTAATATTAAGTATACAATTTTAACTGGAGCAAAAATGCCCTTTTGAGGTAACTTTTTCCCTTTATCATTTTGAAAATTCCCGAAAAAAAGGGAAATTTCCCTCCGTTTGGAAACACTAACCACCGATGGACCGATGTTGTTTAGTGACCAAACACTGCAAGGCCAGTCTTTTCCTACCTGAATAATGATTAGAGATAGAAAACAACGGTAAAATATGAAAACGAAAACAGGCATTATTTGTATCTGTATCTATGCAGTGTTAAGGATGAAGACAAATTATAAAGTACTATTAGGACTAAAGAACATACATAATCGTTTTACTTTGTTTGCGGTGCTTCAAAATATAATCTATTCTGGTAACTCAAGTTTACTTAAATAGTAGGTATCGAGGTAAGTACATATAAGTATATAAATTTTAGTTACTTATACATAGTTTAGTTTAGCTAAATATTATACGGGGTGTCCCAGACTAATTTAGCCACGCTATATCTCTTAAACTAATAGAGATTTTCGAATGGGACAAAAAGTGATACATTCTACTTGTAATAGACGTTAATATGGCATACAAAAAAATCATCCCCTAAATATTCATCCCTTAGTTACAACCCCTAACATTAATTTTTTTAATAGCACCCTGTATATTTTTTTATAGTTTTGGATGTGGTCTTTTATCGTCACATTTTTTGAAAATAAAATCGGTTCGTAAATATCCAAGAATCTATCAGTTTATTTTTGTTAATTGTGTGTCCCAGACTAATTTATCCAGACTATATTACTTAAACGAATAGAGATTTTCGAATAAGACAAAAACTGATCTATTCCTTTTGTAATACACTTTCATATGGCGTAAAAAAAATCATCCCCTAAATATTTATCTCTAACTTACATGGTGCTATTTAAAAAAAAAATAAAGTTAGGGGTTGTAACTAAGGGCTGAATATTTAGGGGATAATTTTTTTCTAAGCCATATTAAAGTGTATTACAAATGTAATAGAACAGTTTTTGTCCCATTCGAAAATCTCTATTCGTTTAAGAAATATAGCATGGATAAATTAGTCTAGGACACATAATTAACAAAACTAAACTGATATTTTCTTGGTTATTTACGAACCGATTTTATTTTTAAAAAATGTGTTAAATAGACGATACGATAGAAGACAACATCGAAAACTATAAAAAAATATACAGGGTGCTATTAAAAAAATTAAAGTTAGGGGTTGTAACTAAGGGATGAATATTTAGGGGATGATTTTTTTCTACTCCGTATTAAAGTATATTACAAGTAGAATAGAGCACTTTTTGTCCCATTCGAAAATCTCTATTCGTTTAAGAGATATAGCGTGGGTAAATTAGTCTGGGACTAATTTATGCCCTGTATAATAATTTATACAGCGCAGCGTGTCTACTTAAGTTGGAAACATATGGGAAACTTTTTTGTTATTCATTTTACGAAAAAAGTTATTCTTTATAAAAAGTTCTGCATGCTCTAAAACCTAAGATTCAATCATCAGACATAAAATTTTGTCAATATTATACGAGGTATGTCAAAAAATATGAAATTCGTTCAAGAGTAAAGTACCTTTATTTCTCTCAATATCGAAAATTCTTATTATGAAAAGTTGTTTGGAAATCAAAACTAAGATAAAGTATGCAATTACATCCTTCTAATTGGAAAAAAATATTTTCCAAATTTTTCTCAAATTTATTGATACTTTACTTCGTTTTTATTTATTACACATACGATAACTCTTTTATTATTACTTTTACGAAAAAAATTATTCTTTATAAAAAGCTCTGTATGTCCTAAGACCGAAGATCCAACCATCAGATATCACATTTTATTAATTTTATACGAGGTACGTCAAAAAATATGAATTTCACTCAAGAGTAAAGTACCTTTATTTTTCACAATATTGAAAATGGTTATTAAAAAAAGTTGTTTAGAATTAAAAACTATGTTTCAATATGCAATTATATCCTTCTAATTGAAATATTGTGAAATATAAAGGTACTATAATCTTGAGCGAATTTCATATTTTTTGACACACCTCGTATAAAATTAATAAAAGTTGATATATTATGGTTGTGTCTTAAATTTTAGACCATGCAGAGCTTTTTATGAAGAATAACTTTTTTTCGTAAAATGAATAATAAGAGAATTATCATATTTGTAATAATTAAAAACGATGTTGGGTAGGTATCCATAAATTTGAGAAAAAATTTTTAATTTTTTTTTTCAATTAGAAGCATTTGATCTTAGTTTTTAATTCCAAACAACTTTTTATCATAAGAATTTTCGATATTGAGAGAAATAAAGGTATTTTATCCTTGACCGAAATTCATATTTTTTTGACATACCTCGTATAATATTGAGAAAATTTAATATCTGATAATTGAATTTTAGGTTTTGGGGCATGCAGAACTTTTTATAAAGAATAACTTTTTTTCGTAAAATTAATAATAAAAAAGTTTCCCATATGTTTCCAACTTAAGTAGACACGCTGTATAAATAACTAAAATTTATAAATATGTACTTACTTTTTAAGTAATATTGTAGAATGTAGGTACTAACTACATTCTCATATGCAATTAGAATATGTAAATACAATAGGTATTTGGTAGAACCAGTAGAACATAAGATGAGATTAGGTGATGTTGAAAACATACTTCTGAGCAATATAGCACTTGATAGCACGTTCTTAGAATATTCTTAAAAATATTTTCTTCCCATACAAAGATGTGAGGTAGTACGTTCTAAGTATATAAATAGAAGGTTTGTGGCACCTCCTTGGAATATTCTAAAAAGTACGTTCTTGGTATAAACTAAAAAGATGTGCGGTAGTACGTTCTAAGTATATAAATAGAAGGTTTATAGCACTTTCTTTGAATGTTCTAAAAAGTATATTCTTGCTATATACTGAAAAGAAGTGCGGTAGTACATTCTGGGTATATACATAGAACGTTTAAGTACTGTAATGTAGTATATACTCAGTATCTACTCTGCACATTCGCAATGGTAATTACGCATATTCTCAGTATATAATTTTTCTGAAAAGTATATGTTCTATGAATCTACTAAGAACATGAAATTGTTATGTGGGTGTTAGGGATAGTCTATGGGTGACATTAATTAATGCTAATATGAGAAAGAATCGGTGAAAATAGTTGCGGCATGTTTAAAGTTGAGACATTAATCACCCAATACGGAAAATTACTCATGTGCGATGTGTGTGTTTCTGGGAGGAGAAGGAAAGGAAGAGCGAAGAAAACTTAAGCGGAGACGCTTAAGCAGGACATGTCGGTAAAGGGGATTGAAATTTGTATAATCCACGATAGAAATGTAATTATTAAAGGCGACCTATATACGCATACTTTTTAATTTATTTTTAAAAATTCCACCTTTCACATTAGACACTGATCGATTAGGTCATGTCATAATTTATTTAACTGTTACTTTATTAATATTTGTTTACTATTAATCAACAATAATTTTATTAAGTATAATTAATTAATTTTCTCAAAAAGGAGAACTAAATTTTAGTTTCGTATCACTTTTGAAGATGGGAAAATGGTACAGAAAAGAAAGATTTCTTTTAAATTTATACACAACCATTGGCTGCACATTAGGTCTTATACCTACAAAGTGGAAGATGCTGAACATAGTTTTTTTAATAATAAACTCAACATTATTGTATTTAGTAACTTTGTTGTTTCTGAATAGACATGCAAAATTCGGTCCAGGATTGTTGTTACCTCTAATCAATACATATAGCTATGTTATATATGGTTTTACATCGCTTTATGTTATGAATAAAAACAGATACAAATGGAATGATTTTATTTTATGTCTGTCTCTAATGGATGGCAAAAATTTTACATTTAGTGCCTGGGTGTTAATTGGAAAATTAATATTTGTTACAGCAGGTATCGTGGCATTAGCTCACGGAGCTATGGGCTTCACACATACTCCTTCTATTCTTTTAAAATTTGCAGATATTCAATGGCTATACATTTATTACCAAATGCTGATTACAGTTGTTATTTTAATAGAAGTAACCAACATATTGGCAAGAAAACTTGAATACATCACTAAAATGTTACCGTCTATATTTCAAAGCAGTTACGGTATATCGAAGAATGCCAGATTCAAAAATATTAACGATATAGTCACTGTTTACTCGAACATTAATACTTGTACCAGAAGCTTTAACGAACTATTTGGACCGTTAATCTTGATATATTTTTTTGTCTATTTTTTGGAAGTGCTTTCTATGTGTAGATGGTTAGTACAAGTCCTTGTTAGGAATGGGGAGAGTAGTGCGAGTAATTTTATAATGGACTCGATTCCCTTTGTATTATACTTATTAGTAAGTACAGAAATCTAGTTAATTATTAACAGTGGATGTATGATTTGTGTCTAAAAAGTCTTCTGTTGACTAGCTACTACTTAGATCCTGATTGATATGTCCCAATTATTAGAGAGAGATATATTAGAGAATTATAGCTGTAGGGTAATATATATATATATATATATATATATATATATATATATATATATATATATATATATATATATATATATATATATATATATATATATATATATATATATATATATTACCCTACAGCTATAATTCTCTATATATATATATATATATATATATATATATATATATATATATATATATATATATATATATATATATATCGCTTACTTCGGTTCATAAAGAAAACAACTGTCCTGCCTTGCCCCCGCTTACTATCTATTTTTCCCTGGATAATCAACTGCAGTAGACGGTGTCTACTTCAGATGTGGCCCTAAACATTTAATTTTTTTTTGAAGTGAAAACTTCTTTAGGGACGTTGTGCGATTTTTGGATAGGGGAAAAAGCATTGAATTCGCGACCGTCATATTTAGGGACGTTGTGCGATTTTTTGATAGGGGAAAAAGCATTGAATTGGCGACCGTCATCGCGACCGTCATTGCGACCATCATCGCTTATGCTATACATATATTATGTGTATGTATATATAAATTATGCAGAGGTATTTAAATTTAAAATAAATGTAAAACCTATTTTAGGATGGGGAAAATGGATTGATTTCGCGACCATCATCGCGACCGTCATCGCTTCGGTGAAATAAATTTTGTACATATATAGGTATATTATGTGTATGTATATATAAATTGTATAGAAGTATTTAAATTTGAAATAAATGTAAAATCTATTTTAGGATGGGTAAAAAGGATTTATTTAGCCACCGTCATGACCTTGTGCACTTTTTAGGTGAGGAAAAAGTGTTAAATTTGCGACCGCCATTGCTTCTGCGAATAAATTTTTGAAGTGAAAACTTCTGTAGAAATGTTGTGCCCTTTTTAGATGGGGAAAAAGAATTGAATTAGCGACCGTCATTGCTTCGACGAAATAAATTTTTGAAGTGAAAAAATAAAAATTAATAGGAAGTTTGAATTATTTTTCAGATTCCCTTTAAAACAGATTCAGAGGTGTGCACGCTAATAAAAGCTACTGAAGACGCCTGAAATGGTAGAAACAGCCTGTCTATCTGGTGTGCAACCCTTTGAATCGAAAACAAGCAAAACTATCATTTATTATTTTATTTCCTTTACTCGGTTTGAGTACTGAAAGTTCCTCTGCTGTCCTTTTCCTAGCCGGATGAAGGCGGAATGTGATTGTTTCCCTTTCGTTTTCTATATTCGTCATCTGCTGTCTTATTAATTGAAAAAGTCACAGATTAAGGATGTACCAGTAAGAACTTTCAACGCGAAAAGTCTCAGGTTTAAACTACTATGTACCATTTTAGTTTTTATTAAATTGGTGGATTCTGCATCTGAGACTCTTCAATTTGTTATGAGATGTCGCTGTATCGCGTCTAATGGGAAGTTTGAATTATTTTTCAGATTCCCTTTAAAATGATAGTGGAGCTATTTTTCGATTCAGAGGTGTGCACGCTAATAAAAGCTACTGAAGACGCCTGAAATGGTAGAAACAGCCTGTCTAGCTAGTGTGCAACCCTCTGAATCGAAAACAAGCAAAACTATCATTTATTATTTTATTTCCTTTACTCGGTTTGAGTACTGAAAGTTCCTCTGCTGTCCTTTTCCTAGCCGGATGAAGGCGGAATGTGATCGTTTCCCTTTCGTTTTCTATATTCGTCGTCTGCTGTCTTATTAATTGAAAAAGTCGCAGATTAAGGATGTACCAGTAAGAACTTTCAACGCGAAAAGTCTCAGGTTTAAACTACTATGTACCATTTTAGTTTTTATTAAATTGGTGGATTCTGCATCTGAGACTCTTCAATTTGTTATGAGATGTCGCTGTATCGCGTCTGATGGGAAGTTTGAATTATTTTTCAGATTCCCTTTAAAATGATAGTGGAGCTATTTTTCGATTCAGAGGTGTGCACGCTAATAAAAGCTACTGAAGACGCCTGAAATAGTAGAAACAGCCTGTCTAGCTGGTGTGCAACCCTCTGAATCGAAAACAAGCAGAACTATCATTTATTATAATATGTATTTATTTCAAAAAATTATTTGTGATTGAATATTTTCACGGCCAACCTAATACAATTTCACGTATTTTGTGCTGCAATTAATGTTTGGCTTGAATCACCACTAACTCACAAATTAAAGTAGTTAGGTATAGGGAATGCTTAAGAAATTAAAATGTACCCTAAAATAACATTTCATTACAATACTAAAATACAGGGTGTTCCTTTTAAGAAAACTCAGAAAATACTCATTCCTAGTTTCGACCAACCCTGTATATTAAAATGAAAAATTTAACTGTACCAATAATTCTTAACAGTAGTAGACTATACTAAAAATCATATGAATATAAATAGAGTTTAGTATTTCAAATTACTACAATCCCACAGGGTGTGAATATTGCTACGAAATTAATAAGAAAACGTAATTATCTTTTAACCTACCCTGTATAATATTACAAAACCTTATATTTTAATAAAGAAGAAATCGAGGTGAATCCAAAAATGTATATGTAAATAGTTCACACCTCAAAACCCCTGTATTCCAATTTTCATGATTTTCTTTCCTATAGTTCTCGAGATATTTCTAATAGGCCTTTTATCTGCCTCGCCCTGTATATATTATGTGTATGTATACATAAATAGCATAGAACGTACTCAACGCGTATATAATATAGGTATAGCACTCCTTTTTGGATGGGGAAAAGCATTGAGCTCGTAATTTATATATTATAAGAAGTTTTTACTTCTGCCGGCACTCCCATGAGGGCTTTAAATTTTTTTTGTTTAATTGTGCTCATAATTTCTTTCACTTTTCTAATTCTGTGGATTACCTCTATGTTGGTGACATGTTCGGTCCAGGGTATACGAAGAATGCGTCAGTACACCCACATTTCGAACGGTTCTAGTTTTTTCGTGAGCGTTTCTGTCAGCGTCCAGGCCTCCACACCATATAGTAAGATTGGAAAAATGTAGTATTTAACTAAACGTATATTTTAGGGGAAGCAAATGCTTGCTCATGAGGAACTTTTTCATACTGTTAAATGCTGCTCTAGATCGTTCTATTCTCGCTTTAATTTATGTGCCCTGTTCCCATTTTGCATTTACGTTGGTGCCAAGGTATACATAAGGATTCTACATGGTCAATAAGTATGTTAATTATCCGTAACTGTCGAGCAGGTTGTTACTTTTTGCTTATCAGCATCCATTTTGTCTTCTTGAATTGAAGTTCAGGCTCAGGTCGTATTCATCACTAACTGAATTAGTGAATTAACCCTTGCTACTGGCAAGGATAACCGTGTCTTCGGCATATCTTGTACGTTAACTCACCGTTTATTTTTATACCCTCATTTGAATTTTCTATATATTTTTTAAATATTTCCTCGGAATAAATATTGAATAGGAGTGGGGATAAGATACACCCCTGCCGGACACCTCTTTTGATCTCCACACAGTAAGTTCGTTGACAATTTTTGCTCTTGCTGTTTGACCCCAGTATAAGTTTGCCATAATCCGAATATTCTTGTCGTCAATTCAGCTTTATTACTTGCGTTAAAATATATTAGCCTCTGTTGGTATGGACAATTATATCATTTTCACCGATTGTAGAAGTATTGTGGACAAACTCACTTCTATCCAATCGACAAAAAATCTAAACCACATTGAGATAGAAATTAAGAGTCTATATTATGATATTACTTCCTCGGGCAGTTCAATTATTAGTAGTGTTCGCGCAGTACAAATCGAGCATACCCAGAGTAAGTTCGGGATTAGTTTCCAATGCGCAGGCGTCAACGTAAACTTATCCTGGACATGCTTAGGATTTTTCGCTCCGCGAACAATTTTCGGATTCGCAATGTAATGACGGGTTGCATACATTAAGGTTAGAGAAGGAAGCCTTTTGTTGTCTCTTTCTTATTTCGAAATAAATGTCAAAAAAATGCAAATGCAACAAATTTGTATGTCAACAAAGAAAAAGAGAAAAGAGAATAAAGGCAACAGGCAAACGATTAACTTTCTATTCAATAATTCAATGCCTTTCTTAGAAGGTAGAAATTTGATTAGAGTCTTTCTTTATTATTTCCACAATATAATGTGGTTATTTCCACTCTGAAATCCAGCTACATTCTTGTAGAGAGTAAAAGATTGTTGATATTTAGATATAAAAATTACCTTTAACTTCATGGGGGTTGAACATTATCTGAAGGAAGGAATAATTTAATAAAACAATCATTTCCAATTTTGATATCTATGTATTGAATTTAATGGGTTGTGGCATTGTGTTGTGGTTTATTACACCACAAAAATAATGAAATATAACAAGACACAAGAAATACTTTCAGAATAAGTTTGATGTATTGTTTATGTTTCATTATATTCAATAAGAGACTAATTTAACTCATAAATTAAACTGAAAAATAAACCACAAGAATATGTAGATACTTATAAGCTCATTTAGATAGAAGAAATTAAGTAAAAACAGAGTACAATTTATTGTAATACATAGATACTACCGTAATATATAATTATCGAATATCGAATGAAAATAATACTAGAAAAGGTACCTACTTATTTATAAACATACGAAATGGAAAACATTGACAAAAAGCTTTAATATAAAAAATATTAAAATTTGTTTGAAGAATATTTAAATGATACAACACTTCCAAAACTTTAAAAACCAGAATCTACATCTACAAGCTGTTTAACAAAACAATATTTTAGGTTAAGAATTGGAAGGAGTAAGAACAGAATGTCAAGAAATTCTTCCCAAATATTTTGTGCGCCTGTGCGAACTTAAAATCCGAAACAAAATCCTCGAACGTCGAGAGGGTATTCCGGACACGTTCAGGATCTTTTTTCTGTACTGCGCGAACACCGAATTAAAAATCCGGAGGGTGTTCAGAGGGAAAGATTTGGACTCCGCGAACGCCCAATTTTGTAATGCGCAGGCGTTCTCCCTCTGGGTATACCCAGGACGTACTGCGCGATCAAAGCTATTATTTGTTGGGTGAAAGGACATTCCGGAATATTAGGAAATGAAGAAGTCGACAAATTAGCTAAATCTGCAGCTTTAACCAAACGAAACATAAGCAACATACCTCTACCAGTAACCGATATAGATAATATCAGTAAAAACCATTGCAAACAAAATTGGCAACGTGTATATAACCAAAGTACCTACAACGGGAATAAATTTTAGAAATTGCCAGCCACTAATTCCCAATGAGAGATGGTTTAAACAAGAATCAAATAGGCTATTTATAAAAACAATAAACAGAATGAGGTCAAATCACGCACTAACCCCAGCATACAAACACAGCATAGGTATCAGTGATAACCCATATTGCGCCTGTGGTGGAATGGGAGATCTACAGCACCTCATATTGGAGTGTGGACTGTACAGACAAAATATTAAAGTAATGTATGAACAGGGCCTATTTTATCACTAGGCCCATGAGGCACCTGCCTCGGGCCCGCATTTCAATGGGGCCCTGAAAGATCATCAAAAAATTTTTTTTATTGCAATAACAAAATAAATTTTCAAAATTCTTTCATTTTATGAACAGAAAATGATAAATGATAACTCCACAGTTGATTTTCAAACGACTTGTCATCTGTCGCAAGTACATCTCCGTCATCTCCTATAGAAAACGACACTGTCAATACCTCTTTTCCTAGGGGATTGGCCAAAACATTTAAATCTGGAATTTCAACAATACTTTATAAATAATAGACCGAATCAATATGTTGATAAAATTAGTGAATGTGTTACACAACTGGATAATAAAAACAACCAGACATTTGCAAAGTGCGATTTATACCATGAAAGTTAATGAGGAAAAAATTCTTCCCTAGTGATTAGTGTACAGTCCTAAATGTAGCTGTGTTTATTGTTACGTTTGTAAACTGATTTTCACGAAAAGTATTGTTCTTTTAACTTTCCATCGGTATAATGATTGAAAAAATATCAATAGGACAGTTATTCAAAATGAGCGATCTCCTGAACATATTTCATCAATTGGTACGTTAGTCAAGAGAAGTAGTACAGCAGGACAAATTGTAACATTAATGGAAAAAAGTTATTTAGAAGAAAAGGAACATTGGAGAAACTTTCTTCAGCGAATAATAGCAACCATTAAATTTTTGTCCAAGAACGGTCTAACCTTTTATGATTCAACAACCAAATTATTTACAAAAGGAAATGACATATATACAGTGTGTCGCATTTAACATGAAGATATATATTTTGGCTATACAAATAAACACAGATTTGAAGTTTTGGATAGTCATACAGGTTGAATGTTCACATTTTTTGAGATACTCAGTCAGCTGAAATTTAAATTTTAAACGCAGCCTACTGCCACTCCTCAAACAGGGTAAATTTTAGATATTTTGCTTCGAGTTATTCGGGATATAATCGGAAAAAGTTGTTCCAAATATTATTTTAACCCCACCTACCAAATTTCAGGACAAAATTCGCACTTTTAATTTTTTCATTATTTTGTAGTCAGGGCCCATCGGGCCGTCAAAAAATTGGCGGCCCGAGTTGCATCTCGGGACAGCTGAGATGAATTTTAGGACCCTGACTACAAATACTGAAAAAAACTAAAAGTGTGAATTTTGTCATGCAATTTGGTATGTGGTGTTAGAATAATATTTGGAAGTACTTTTTCAAATAACTTTTTCCGATATCTCTAACGCGAAGCAAAATATAGAAAATTTACCCTGTTTGTGGATTCGCAGTAGGCCGTGATGAAAATTTGAATTTCAGTTGAGTATCTTAAAAAATGTGCAAAACTTCAAATCAGTATTTATTTTGATAGCCGAAATAGAGAGCTAAACAATGTTTAATTGTTTAAATATAAATTTTATTTATTGTAAATAAAAATTTAAATTTCTGGTGCAACTATATTTCTATTAAATAATTAATTCGTCCAAAAAAATCATTATTATTATTAAATCACATTTAGGGGACCGAAAATTGTGTAGTGCCTCGGGCCCGATTTGAAGTAAAATAGGCTCTGTGTATGAAAAGTTAATTGATCTAAATTGTCCTTTACCTGTCAATTTAAACGAAATTCTTTTTCCAAAAAATAAGCAGACGTTACAATAGGTATCTTTACGAATATGTAAGGTCTTGTAAATTTAAATTTTAAGTAGGCTTAGATGATAAAATTATAAAATTCTAAAAATATCACACAAAATTGAAAATGTATCCATTAATATATTATAACACTCTGTAAATTTAGATAATAAGTAGGCTTAGATATTAACTTAAAATTGTTATTGTAATACCCTACAAAAAAACACAAATAGTCTGGCTAATTGGCTCTGTCAAAGCCATTAATAAAAAAAAATACCTGTCTTCTTATTAGGAGTGACAAAAGCGGAATACTTTCTGCAGTATTTTGCGGCCCGGCCCTCCTTTGCAATATTTTTGATGTTATACACATAAACTCCTGAAAATACACAAATCTCAGATTATTTACTATTCTTTTTATTGGAATATTTTTCAAATTACCAGTCATACTAGTCACATGCACTTGAACTTGAACTTGAAGTCAATAATAGGTTTATCAGCACTCGCTTCTCGTTGAGCGAATTTTAACACATACTGTATGATTTCACGAGCTTGAGCATTCAACAGATTTCGCTTCACTTTATACCGTTGATCAATTTTTAGATTAAATGAACAATTAGAAAATTAAAATTCACTATTATTTAATAAAACATTAGATTTTACACAAAACTTTTCAACGTCGCGAATCGGCCCTATAGTAAAACTATCCACATAAACAACTAAGCGGTTGTCGATTATCTGAGCTCTCTCTATCGTAATTTGAAATTTGCTAGCGCACAACATTTATTCCTATTTACTCTGGGCTAATTAGCAAAATTCATGGAAAAGTTATTTACCAGCAATTTTATTGCTGGAATCGAATTATAAGATCCTATATATTAATAATATGGGTGTGCAAAGTCCGCAGATAGTGTGCTACTTTTTTTATAAACAAAATGGCGCCGACAAATCGTATTTTTTTCAATTATTGCTCTATAACTCCGAAGATTTTAACTTTACAACAAAAACACCCAAATAAAAATTCACCGAAATTAAATTCTGCATAGAGATATGTTTTTCACGATTTGCTCCGACGAAAATTTTCCTCGGAAAATGCGGGTTTTCCTAACAAAAACTATAATTTTCAAATAAAGTTTTAGGTAATTAATTATTAATCAATAATTAAATAACTTAGTGACATCAAAGATTTCTTGGTATAGATTGTAATTCTAGAAGCCGGTGAAAATTAAACGAATATTTTAGCAATAATTCAATTGTTAATTAACAATTTACGATCGCAATAATAACCAAAATAATCATGATACATTGATCAAACTTATAAAGATTATAAAGATGAGATGCTTGTTTAATATTTTATCGACAAAATATAAATTTTTCTTTTTTTTGCATAATCTTTAAATTTTGAAAAAAAAAATAGTTATAATACGTAGTCTAATTAGTAAAGTACAAAGAAAGGTTATTTACCAGCAATTTTATTGCTTTAATCGAACTATAAGATCCTATATATTATTAATATAGGTATGCAAAGTCCACAGATAGTGTGCTACTTTTTTAATAAACAAAATGGCGCCGACAAATCGTATTTTTTTTCAATTAATGCTCTATAACTCCGAAGATTTTAACTTTACACCAAAAATACTCAAATAAAAATTCACCCCAATTTAATTCTACATAGAGGCATGTTTTTCCCGATTTGCTCCGACGAAAATTTTCCTCGGAAAATATGTGTTTTCCCAACAAAATCTCGAATTTTCAAATAAATTTTTTGGGCCAGTAATTATTTATCAGTCGGTCTTGACGGTCCAGTTAGCTGGGGCTCAGTCGATCGACAAGTTTAGTGGATTTGCGATTTGCGGTCGCTGGTTCGAGCCTCAGCTAGGTCATGAAATTTATAAAAGGCCAACGCCGTAGTATAAAACTCAATAGAGTCTACGGCTTGGTCTGGAATAAACTGGCGTCTGATCGGCCTATGGAGGAGCGGTACGGGAAGGGATAAGGGCTTCCGGCTTGGTGATACTCCTCCATAGATCCCTACCGAAAGGCGTTGACGCCTAAGAACGGTGTATACATACAATTATTTATCAATAATTATATAGCTTGGTGAAATAAAAGCTTTCTTGGTATAGATTATAAATTCAGAAGCCAGTTAAAATGAAACGAATATTTTAGCAACAATTCAATTGTTAATTAACAATTTACAGTCGCAATAACAACCAAAATAATCATGAGACATTGATCAAACTTAGAAAGATTATAAAGGTGTGATGCCTATTTAATATTTTGTCGACAAAATATAAATTTTTCATTTTTTTGCATAATCTTTAAATGTTTAAAAAAAATTGTTACAAACAAATTAACATTTCTTAGAAATTGTTTATTATATTCTAATTTTAAAAAATACTTAAAATGCGTATTTCATAGGTCTTGAAAATGAATGCTTTAAAAAAAATTTCCAACCATTTGCAAAAAAGTTAGGAAACAGCAAAATAAATATACGATATCTCTATTGTTTATAATTTGTTTTAATTGTTTCAAAGCTTAAAAGTGAGTCTATGGTACAATCTAATTACTCACAAAGAATGTCAAAAATTAGTGCAATGGTTATATTTTAAACAAAGATTAAAAATACTTTTTTTTGTAATTTTTAGCGCGAAAGTAGGCTTGATACAGAGCCGGAGATAAAATGTTCACTCGAAGCGACTGACACGCGCGAGTTGTTTATGTGGGCGGGTAGCTACGGTACTGTATTATTCTACTTTCGCGCGTGTAAATTACAAAAAAATATATTTATAATCTTTAATTAAAATATAACCATTAAGCTGATAATCGATATTGTTTTATAAATAATTAGCTTGTACTTTAAACTCACTTCTACGCTTTGAAAGAATTTGAAAAAATTATTAACACCGTAGTAATCGTATGTTTATTTTGCTGTTTCATAACTTTTTTGCAAATGGTTGCAAAAAAGTTTTAAAGCATTCATTTTCAAGATATTTGAAATGCGCATTTTAGCTATATTTTAAAATTATAATATAATAAAAACTTTCTGAGAAACGTTAATTTGTTTATAACTATTTTTTAAACATTTAAAGATTATGCAAAAAAATAAAAAATTTATATTTTGTCGACAAAATGTTAAATAGGCATCTCATCTTTATAAGATTTCAAAGTTTGATCAGTGTATCATAATTATTTTGGTTATTATTGCGACCGTAAATTATTAATTAACAATTGAATTGTTGCTAAAATATTCGTTTAATTTTCACCAGCTTCTGGAACTATAATTTAAACCAAGAAGGCTTTTAAGTCACCAAATTATGTAATTATTGGTAAATAATTACTTATCTAAAACTTTATTTGAAAATTAAAGATTTTGTTGGGAAAACCCGCATTTTTCGAGGAAAATTTTCGTCGGAGCAGATCGGGAAAAACACGTCTCTATGCAGAATTTAATCACGGTGAATTTTTATGTGAGTGTTTTTGTTGTAAAGTTAAAATCTTCGGAGTTCTAGAGCAATAATTGAAAAAAACACGATTTTCGGGCGCCATTTTGTTTATAAAAAAGTAGCACACTATCTGAGGACTTTGCATACCTATATTATTAATATATAGGATCTTATAATTCGATTCCAGCAATAAAATTGCTGGTAAATAACTTTTCCCAAAAATGGCCTATTCTCCGATAATCAGCCCAGACTAATTTCGGTCCACCTGTAATTCCCTATTAATACAGACTTTTGTTTCAGATTTCGTCCATAACGATGGTCCTGTATTGTGATCGAGTAGAAGCGAGTAGCAAAGATCTAATAAAGCAATGTTATCTTCTACAACCAGACGTTAACGACCCATTATTAATGAAAGAACTATTAAATTTGACAGAGTTTATTAAAGATTTGAGACCCAAAATGCAAGTATCAGGCTATTTTCGTATAAATAAACGAATTGTGCCGGTAATGATATCAACTTTAACTACGTATTTGATTATTGTGATACAGTTTAATAAAAGTTAGACAATATAATTTAAATAATTTAAGGGGGTCAGACGTAAAACGGTTTAACTGCAGTTTTGATAGTTCTGAGATAATCAGCTTCAAAATTATTAGTACATTCTTTCACGGTTTTTGCTCTAAATTTTAAAGAACCGCTTGGATTGACATGAAATTTGGCATACGCATAGCTTACATGTTAAAGAAAAAAAGTGATATTGTGCCGATGTGTGCTTTTGCCACGGGGGTGACTTTCACCCCCTCTTGGGGGTGAAAAAATATATGTCCAAAATAAGTCCGGAAATGGGTAAACTGACTAATTTTAAGTAACTTTCGTTCTCTAGAGCTTTTTCGCCAAGTCAACACTTTTCGAGTTATTTGCGAGTGAATATGTTCATTTTTCAACAAAATAACTACATTTTTAGACTGTTTTTCGCAAATAACTCAAAAGTAAGTATTTTGTCGAAAAAAACGTTCTTAGCAACAATATAGTCTGTAAAAAATTTAAAAAAATGGTGTACGCGTTAGGTCTCTGGACCTCGTAAAACCAGAATTATAGCCAATGAAAAATAGATTCATATTCACCAAATTTCAAATAGAATACTTCGAAGTGAAATATCCAAAAAATTAAGCACTTTTTGGGAAAACCCATTATAACTGTTTTAAAGTGTTTAAAAAAATCTTTATTTCTGATTTTATAAAAAGTTTCTAGCATTAAATTTAAGCAAGTTACGCTCAAAATAAAGTTGGTCCCTTTTGTTTTGGCAAACAAAAAATCGGAAAGCCCACCCCCTAATTAGCAACTTAAATGAAATTAATCGTTACCGCTCCAAAAATTATTTTACTTATGTTGTGTTTATGTGATCTGAAAGTTTCATCGATTCAAAGTGCTTATTTTTGAAAAAAATTTATTTTAAAATAAAATTTTTAAAAATTTTAATTTCGAAAAATGTGCTTTTTTCAAAATAACTTAAAAATTGTTAGAGATACCAAAAATCTCGACAACCAAAAAAAGTCAGCATTGCTTTTCTGAATATCATGTATTTTTTTGTTTTTCTGTCAGACAAAAATTGATTAAGATTTGGTGTTTCTAAATTTGCATGCATTCGTGATCAGTGATTCGTTCAACCCCTTTTAACTACAGCCCTTTCAAAAATAAGGACTTTGAACCGATGAAACTTACAGATCATATAAACAATACATACACGAGTCAAGAAACTTGTGAAGTCATAACGATTAAGTTCATTTGAGATACTAATTAGGGGGTGATTTTCCCGATTTTTTTACAAAAAAAAGGGACTAACTTTATTTTGAGCGTAACTTGTTTACTTTTGATGCTAGAAATTTTATTTATAAAACAAAAATGAAGATTTTTTTTAAACACTTTAAATAAGTTGTAATGAGTTTTCCCAGATGTGCTTCATTTTTGGTTATTTGACGTTAAAGTATTTCATTTGGAATTTGACGAATATGAACCTATTTTTAATTAGCTATAATTCTGCTTCTACTATAGGTATAGAGACGTGATATATATGTTACAGTTCAAGTTGATTCTCAGTTAGAGTTGACTCCAACTAGTTGGAGTCAACTCCAACTGAAACGAGCAGTAAAAGTTGATTTTAAAAATTTAAATCAACTTTTACTAGTTGGAGTTGACTCTTCCTGGATCGATTCAGTAAATGTTGATTATACGAGAATCTCAAGTGCATTTTTGATGAGTGTGCGTTTCTTTGTTTTGACCGTTTCAACTACTTATTAGTATAGTCTGTAACGTCGCCCCCGTTAGGTAAATTATTCTGATTCGATTTTTTGCACAAACTTACTCAAAGAAATACATCCGTATAACAATCCTTATAACAAATACACAGGGTGTCACGCGGTACCGCGGTCGAAAAATTGTTTAACCAATTTCAGTAAAGTCAGTCAGTAAAGTGACATTTTATCGAACGAGTCTGATATTACGAGCAGAGGAACAGACGCGTTCGATAAAGAGTATTGAGGTGGTACGTACAAAATTGTATCGTCAATCATAAAAAACATTAACACTTACTTACAACTTTTAGGAATTTTTTTTAATTTTAGACGAAATAAAAAATTCGTATGACAGTAATGACAGTAATCACAGATGACTTTTGCATGATGGCCGGTTTTGATGTTTAATCGATAGTTTTATCAATATTGTATACCTACCTAATTACTAAATCTGGAAAGTTTTGATTTATTTTGTACGAATATAATTGCGAAACATTACATAATTTTACTTTTTGACATAAATTTTATCAATAATAAGATAAATTTGGTACAATATTTTTAATAATTAAAGTAAATAAATTGTAATTTCACTCAAATAAATAATCGATTGCTGCCACTGACCACTTACATTCAATCTCGGTTAATTTGATTAATTATCGCGGCAGGTAAAGTAACATTCTTCTTTCAATACAACAAAGTGTTACTTTACTGTCGAAAATGAGGGCAAATGAGTACAATAATGAATGATTTTAGTGACGTTCGGCGATAAACAAAGATTTTAAACAAATTCGCAAAAATACACACACCGGCAAAATTAGCCGAACACCTTAAAAATAGGACATGTTTGATGTCTCGAGTTTCCTAAACGACTGATCCGATTTGGATGATTCTTTTAGTATGTTATAGCCTTATTACTTAAGAATATCGTTGTAATAATATTGTTGCTAGACAGGTAAATATCATTTTATACCGGGTGTACAAATCATGCTGTGTTTTTTCTTAAAGTTTGGAACACCCTGTGGAATATTCTAGCACAGGTAAAATATTAAAATTAACACTCGATTGTAGACTTAGGCTTTCTTAACATTTTTCTTTTTGATTCATTTACTTAGGTGTGATAATAAAAAAGTTATGTGCGTTAACAACTATCCATGTTTTTCATCAATAAATCCTCATAGTAGGGGAGGAAAGTATACTAAATTTGCAGTTACTCGAGCTTTATGGGAACCTATTGGATTGTGAAGAGTATGTGCTAAAATCAGAAAAAGGTTAAGTTAAATTTTCCATAAAGTGGGGGACATTTTTTAATTTAATTTTCCATTTGAAACAATCATTTTTCTCCGATTATAGCGCTATCTATCCATAATTAGAAAAAATGTGTCAAATAAAAGTTGCTTATTTTTACGTGAAGAATCCAAATCTGTAATAAAAATTGGGGGCTCCTATTTGGGATTTTAAATTAAATCCCCCACCCCACCTCCGTGGGGGTTCGTGACACCCCACGGAGAGGGGAGGGGGTAAATTAAAAATTTTAAATACGAACCCTGCGATATTTCGCGAAATGAACATCAGATCGTAAAACTGCAAAATACACCTATTCAATATTTTTCAAAATTCTACCGAATGGCACCAAACACGATCCCGACGGAGGTGGGCTGGGGGTTACTTTAAAATCTTAAATAGGAGACATCTGTACAAACTGCAAATTTAGCATACTTTCCTCCCCTACTATGAGGATTTATTGATAAAAAACATGGCTAGTTGTTAAAGCACAAAACTTTTTTATTTTCAACATAAGCAAATGAATCAAAAAAGAAAATGTTAAGAAAGCCTACAATCGAGTTTTAATTTTAAAATATTATATATACTAGAATATTCCACAGGGTTCCGAACTTTAAGAAAAATAGACAGTATGATTGTAACACCCGGTATAAAATGACATGTACCTGTCTAGCAACAATATTATTACACCGATATTCTTAACTAATAAGACTATAACTTACTAAAAGAATCACTTAAATCGGACAACAGGTTTAGGAAATTCGAGACATCAAACATGTCCCATTTTTAAGGTGTTCTGCTAATTTTGCCGGTGTGTGTAATTTTTTCACTTTGTACAAACCTTTTTTAGATCCGTTGGGCCTTTTTTCTCTAAAATTGACTGTTGTCGAGTTATTAGCTACTTAAAATTTGAAAAACGCCAAAATAACCATTTTCGAGGTTAAATAACTCGGTTAAAGATAATTATTGTGAAAGTCGAGCGAGCGGCAGTGGAGTAACGGCATAATCGCTGGCCTCATACGCCAGTGCACGTGGGTTCGAGTCCTACTAAAGACAAACCATTTTCATTTCCAATAATGACACGAGCCGTCTCACCGTGCCTCGGAGAGCACGTTAAGCCGTCGGTCCCCCTGGGCTAGTGTACATCGACACTAGTTACTTGAAACAGGGTTAAAGATGTAATTGGCGCCGGAACTGTCCGAAAGGCAAAAATGCCATACGATATTATATATTATGAAAGTCAGAAACTAAAAAATCAAAGATTAAAGCTACCTCTATAAGATCCTGAAGAAATTTTTGTCATTATTGCATTAATAAGATATTATTTTTAATGATCAACAATGAGCGCTAACCGTGTATTGAGGGCGGCCGTCAATGTGAGTGCGAGTGAGATTCGCCATTGGACGGCTGGAATGGTGTATCTCTTTAGCACTCACCATTGACGGCCGCCTAATACGCACTTAGCGCTCATTGTTAATAATTAAAGATAAAGCTTAGTAATAAAATAGTGACAAAAATTTCTGCTGGATCTTGTAGAGGGGGCTATGAACTTTGATTTGGTCACTTTCTGACTTTCATAATAATGAATTTTAACCGAGTTATTAAGCCTTGAAAATGGCTATTTTCGCATTTTTCAAATTTTAAATCGCGTATAACTCGACAACAATCAATTTTAGAGAAAAATCACAAAATACCTTTTTTTGCTCAGAATAACCCAAATGATCTAAAAGAATGTTCGAAGTGAAAAAATTATTTTTGTGAATTTGTCTAAAAAGAATTGTTTAAACAATTTATCGATCAAGGTACTGCCTGGCACCCAGTAGATTTGTTATAAGGACCTCTTTTTGAGTAAGTTTGTGCAAAAAATTCGAATGGGAGTAATTTACCTAACGGGGGCGACGATACAGCTTAGACTAATTTGAACATATTCAGTAACATTTAATTTCTAGAATCGGCTGTTTGTGTGAATCAGAATCTACTTTTACTAAATGGCATTGGGAAGAGTATACTTTTCCTAGTTGGAGTCTACTTTTACTAGTAAATGTTGAATATAAATCTTCATTTTATATTTATAATCAACTTTTACTGAAACCAGCCGTTAGAGTTGACTCCAGCTAGTTGGAGTCAACTCCAACTGGATAATCAACTTGAACTGTAACATATACACCATTTTTTTAAATTTTTTACGGGCTATATTTTTGCTAAGAATGTTTTTTCTACAAAATACTTACTATTTGAGTTATTTGCAAAAAACCGTCTAAAAGCGTGGTTAGTTTGTTGAAAAAATGAACATATTCACTGGCAAATAACTCGAAAAGTATTGACTTAGTGAAAAAACTCTATAGAACAAAAGTTGATTAAAATTAGTTAGTTTATCCATTTCCGGACTTACTTTGGACGAATATTTTTTCGCCCCCAAGAGGGAGTGAAAACCACCCCCGGGGCAAAAGCACATATCGGCACAATATCACTTCTTTTCTTTGGCTTGTTAGCTATGTGTGTGCCAAATTTCATGTCAATTCAAACGGTTCTTTAAAATTTAGAGGTTTTGCAATATTTTACCGTTAAAGAACGTACTATTATTTGAGTTTTATCAATAGGGATGTTCACAAAAAATTAAAAAGTCATTTTAAACATGTAAAACGATTAAGAAACACCCTAGAAATAATTGTCCAAAATTTCAACAAAATTGAAAAAGCCTTTCTATAAAAAATCTTTATTAGAAATCTAGCATTATTTTAAATTTCAAGAACGCTTCTCTATTGGCCTGACGTCACTAGTTGCATACCCCAAGCGCGCGCCATTCTCATAGTGTTACTGTTTACCTGTTTGCCGTTTCAGGTCATTTTATTTTGTTCTCTTCTTGTTTTATCAGGGTTAAAGTGGAGTTTTATAGTGAATTTGTTTAGTTTAAAGTGGATAGACTGTTTGTAAGGACATATTTTGGGTTTTACAAAAATAAACAAATAAAATGGAAGAAGGTTTTCAGAAAGCCGATTCGTATAAACTACCGACTGTAGTGTAGATGTAACAATGGTGTATGATTTATTGGCATCTTGTAAAAAAATAAATCTACCACAGCTTTACTAAGTGTATATTCCATATAATTTTTCATGTCTTCTTTAAGCTAAAAAAAATAAATGCTTAATACTCCACAAAAAACAAAATAGAGAAAGTTGTATGCATGCATTGTACGCATGCATATTGTATACATACATTGGCTGGTTATTACTTTACCTTGGTTAGGTGTATTAAAAATATTGTTATTCTTCTTCATGTGCCTTGTCCGTTGTGGACGTTGGCTATCATCATGGCAATTTTAATTTCATTTGAGGCGTTTCTGAATAACTCGATCGATTTTTGTCCAAATCATTGGCGTAAGTTTTTAAGTCATGAGTGTCTTTTCTTCCGGGTCCGCGTTTGCTCTCTATTTTACCTTGCGTTATCAGTTGGAGTACACGATATTTATCATGCCTCATGATATGACCGAAATATTTAAGATTTCGTTTCTTAATTGTAAAAGAGATTTCTTTTTGTTTTCCCATTCGACGCAATACCTGTACGTTGGTGTGGATCGCCCAGGATATTTTGAGGATACGTGGGTACACCCACATCTCGAATGCCTCTAGCTTTTTCATTAATGTTTCCAATATTGTCCAGGCCTCTGCGCCATATAGCAAGACCGGAAATAATAACATTTTAACAGCCGCATTTTTAGTGGGAGAGATATTATGTCGCAATGGGTGAAAATATTTCTCATGTATGTTGTTAAATGTTGCTATGTCCTTTTCAACTCTAGATCTTATTTCGGTTGTTTCGTATTTCGAGTTGACAACTGTTCCAAGGTAAAAAATATTTTTGAACTTGGGTATTATACATTTTCATTTCAACCAATCTTTTTACTAAATTATTAATGATTTTATTATAATATAAAGTCATACCTACATCCACATGTAGTTATTTCAAGGTTTACTTTTACTGTATGTATTATTAGAATCCCGTTTTTAGGAATATCCCAGTTTAAGGAATACAAATTTGAGGTCCCGAAACTTTTTCATTTACTCTTTAAGAAGGTAGGTGCAAAATCTTGGTCCAATGCTATTTAAATTCATTCATTTTTTTCGAATCCTGAGAAAACTAATAAGTATTTTTGAAAAATGTAAATGCAGAAAGAACAATTACATTATTACCAAGGGCCGAAAGTCTCTGGAAAACTTCTATAATGTTTATTTTATTAAGTTAGTACTTTAAGTTAGTTATTTTAAGTTCTAGCTGCAACAAAACATTTTTTTCTGTTTTAAATTGGCTGGAACGGTAATAAAAATCTTGTCAGAACTGTTTTTTGATGTATTTACACACCCAGGAACAAAACACAACTTATTTGGCTTTATTTTTAATAATTAAATACGTAAAAAACTGCGCACATTCAAATACACTGAGTAAATAAGTATACAAAACTAGTCGTCGATCAAAGACGTTACGACTGCTGACGTCACAGACCGTAGCCTCGCTGCAGGGTACCGTTTTTCTAGTCTCCAAGAAAATCAACATTATGAACTCATTTATCTTAAAAAATATACATTTTTAAGCAGTTTTATGATTGTTACGTTTTTATATACCTTGTAATCTATTGAATTTAACTATATTTAAAAATTAGTGAACATCCCTATTCTAGGAGTCATTAAGGGCAACGGAGCCAAATGCAAAATTTTGACGCAAGTCAAAATTTTCGTGTTTTAAATGTATTCATTTTATTCGAATTCTGAGGAAACTAATAAGTATTTTTGAAAAATTTAAACGCAGAATGAAAGACTATTTTATTACTGAGGGCCGAAAGTCCCTTAGAATACCTAAATAAAAAGTTTCTTTTGAATGAAATATTTGCCATTAAAAATCACACTAAATTTTCTCTTTTATTTTCACCCCTGTAACTTATTAAAATAAACATTATAGAAGTTTTCAGGGACTTTCGGCCCTCGGTAATAATGTAATCTTTTCATTCTGCGTTTAAATTTTTCAAAAATCTTTAGGTATTAGTTTTCTCAGGTTTCGACAAAAATTAATTCATTTATAAAACACATTGAAAATGTTGACATGCGTCAAAATTTTGCATTTTGCTCCATTACCCTTAAGGTGATACATAGCGATCAACAGGTAGCAAAAACGCGTTCCAAGATTGCGGCTGTAATTTTGAATATTTTTTCGAGATATTTGGCACACGTCTTCGTAATATAATAAAGAATGGCGGTACAGAGCCCAATTTGAAAAATATATTAATATGTGGAAATTACTATGTAATTAAATACAATATTAAAAAAACGAGCCTGTACCACCATTAAGAAGAACAAAAAAATACACTTTCTTCAAATAAACTTTTTTATCCGATGCCTAGATTTTGTGTCATTTTGGAACTACTAAATTTTTTTATTTCATTAGTAGTTCCAAAATGACACAAAATCTAGGCATCGGATAAAAAAGTTTATTTGAAGACAGTGTATATTTTTGTTCTTCTTAATGGCGGTACAGCCTCGTTTTTTTAATATTGTATTTAATTACACAGTAATTTCCACATATTAATATATTTTTCAAATGGGGCTCTGTACCGCCATTCTTTATTATAAAAATTTAGTTTCCTCTTAAACTAAAATATGACTAGTGTACGTTCTATAAAAATGATAAAAAAATAAGGGTAGGTAAATTATTACTCTTACTATATCCTTCCTTTTTTTCAATTATTAAAAGCCTATAAGTACTTAAATCGGTACGTGGTGTTGATAAAAGTTACTGGTAAAACGGTTCAAGTGCAGATGTTAAATATTACTAATCATTTTTATCCCAGCTGTTATTAACAGTGTAACTACAACTGGCACGTTGCACACCTAATACTTACCTAATTAGTCTTCAAAATTCGACACAAATCTAATATTTATTTACTTGAAATTAATCCTGTATTAACATGTGTTTTTACCGAATACTAAAAATAGTTTTGTGGTAAAATGGTTCAAGCGCACATAAACCCGTTTACTACCAATGCAAACTGCAATTGTTTTCATTAAATTAAACAAGTTTGAAATCTTACTCGTAACCCGTACGTGTATCACAGCCACGAGCCGCGAGCCTCGAGCCATCATGTTATTGCGTTTAAAGTTACACTTATATTTTCACTAATTAAGCAAATTGCCTAGAAATAATTCAATCGTTTATTGTTGAAAGGAGACAAGTTACATTTTATAAGTTTTGAGAAAACCGTAAAACACTATTTTAAGCTATACTAAATTATTTTTGAATTATTTGTTTTTGAGTAAACCTAATTATTTATAGGCTGTTTTATCCTCCTCATGAAAATATTACCCTCTTATCTATGATATTTTGTTTGTTACCCACACTTTTCGATTTCGTCTTTTTTTATTAGTTTTAAAAATATATAAGACGATAGGATATGATACGAAGTATACAGGGTGTTAGTAAATAAGTATGAAAAATTTTAAGGGCTAATTCTACATGAAAAATTAATACCAGTTTGTTCTATAAGCATATGTCCGCAAATGCTTAGTTTCGGAGATACGGGGTGTTGAACTTTTTATTTCAAACTGCCCATTTATTTATTGCTCTAAGACCAGTTCAGCTATGAAAATGAAATTTGGTGAGTTTTAGGAGGTAGTTATTACGAATTTTTTGACATACAATTTAGTATTTTGTATTCATCATTGGCGCGCCTACGGGCAATGGTCTGAATTTTTTTTAAGAAAAAAATAGTACGCCATTGAGATATTTCGAATAAAAAATTATTTTTAAATTCCACGTCTAATTTATGATAAAAAACCTTTCTTGCCTTTTTTTCATATGACGTACCGTTTTTATGCAGAAAAATAAAACATCTTGGCGCGTATTTTTCATTTCTTAATACATCATCAAGAACTATCCGATATAATAATACTAAACTAGAACAATAACAGAAAATATTACTAATAAGATTTCAACTAGGTACAAAGCTGCAAGAAATGTTTAAAATGATCTTCTTTACAGATAACAGAAGAATTTTATATTCATCATTGGCGCGCGTACGGGTAATGGTCTGAATTTTTTGAAGAAAAAATAGTACGCCACTGAGATATGTCAAACTAAAAATCATTTTTGAATTCCTCGTTCAATTTACGACAAAAAATCTTTCTTTCCTTTTTTTCATACGAGGCGCCGTTTTTATACAAAAACATAAAACATCTTAACGCTTACCAAGTATTTGAGGTAGTTTCCATATGCATAGAAACTTAGTTCAAATACTTTGTAAACGTTAAGATGTTTAATTTTTTTGCATAAAAACGGCGCCGCATATGAAAAAAAGGAATTCAAAAATGATTTTTAGTTTGACATATCTCAGTGGTGTACTATTTTTTTCTTCAAAAAATTCAGACCATTACCCGTACGCGCGCCAATGATGAATATAAAATTCTTCTGTTACCTGTAAAGGAGATCATTTTAAACATTTCTTGCAGCTTTGCACCTAGTTGAATTGGTATTATGTACAGTCGGAAAAATGAAAGAATACCCATGAACGAACATACAAAACACGCTGTATTTTCCTGTCACCGTGCCACAAAGAAAATTTTCCAGTACAAGTACATGTAACAATAATATATGTTCGTTCATGGGTATTCTTTCATTTTTCCTACTGTAGTAATATTTTCTGTTATTGTTCTAGTTTAGTATTATTATATTGGATAGTTCTTGATGATGTATTAACAAATGAAAAATATGCGCCAAGATGTTTTATTTTTCTGCATAAAAACGGTGCATCATATGAAAAAAAGGCAAGAAAGGTTTTTTATCATAAATTAGACGTGGAATTTAAAAATAATTTCTAATTCGAAATATCTCAGTGGCGTACTATTTTTTTCTTTAAAATAATTCAGACCATTGCCCGTAGGCGCGCCAATGATGAATACAAAATTTTTAATTGTATGCCATAAAATTCGTAATAACTCCCTCCTAAAACTCACCAAATATCATTTTCATAGCTCAACAGTTGAGTTGTTATATACCAGTTAGTTACCAGTTAGACCAGTTACTGGTCTTAGAGCAATAAATAAATTGGCAGTTTGAAATAAAAATTTCAACATCCCGTATCTCCGAAACTAAGCATTTGCAGACATATGTTTATAGAACAAACTTGCATTAAATTTTCATGTAGAATTAGCCCTTAAAATTTTTCATACTTATTTACTAACACCCTGTATAATACGATAAAATTCCTAAATAGCACAAACAACCGACGGCGACCGCGATCTTTAAAACCGCGTACTTTAAGTCTGCCGTGTATCACCGACGGCGAGCCGAGTAAGTCCGCGATCTTTAAACCCGCGTACTTAAAGTTTGCGTGTGTATCACGCGCTTTATAATGCGAATCTGTACTTCGAGTGGGTATATTTTTAGAAAAGTACACTTAAACCCTGTTACTTCTAACCCCCTCAATTGTCTTTAAAGAATTTAGTCACAGCTGCACATTTAGTGTTTTTGGAATATTCGCATTAGATTTGTTAGTGTGGTTGTGTTTTATTTTATTTATTCTAATTAAAAATGTATCGGTATTTTCAAATAAAAGTGACAAAACTAAATATGGTGTTAAACTTATTTCCTTAATTATAGGTAGGTCCCTGTCCCTACCCTTTTCAGACAAGGATTCTGTATCCGAGATTCACCTTTTACATGGACTCAAATGGAGATTTTCACAATGGATTCATGAGGCATATACAGTATCCGAGATTTCGTACAGGGTTGCCAGATTGGGGTATTTTCCCACAATTTTAGGGTAATTTGAAGGCGTCTAGGGGAATTTTTATAAGCAGAAATAGTTATGGGAATTTTTATAAGCAAAAATAGTTGGGGGATTTTTTGGGGGGATAATTATGGAGGATTTTAAGGAGTCATGTATAGGGGTCTTATATAATCGAAGACGATAGGACCTATAAATTATTTCCAGCGCCCTCTGTTGATAAGTAGTATATTTGGTTTACTGTTTTCTACATTAAATGAAACATTACTACTATTAATTGTCAATTGACTACTAATTTATTAAAATGCGGCAAAATTTTAAATTTGGGGGATTTTAGCTTCAATTTGGAGGAATTTTTCCGGAAATTAAAACCGGTTTTTTTCCTCAGCAACAATCGGTTTTCTCGGTTGTTTTTTTGTCCCGGTTATAACCGGTTTTTTATTTTTAAAGTAATAACCGGTGAAAAAGCGGATAAATGGAAAAATACTGAATTCAGAGAAGAACATTTTTCGTCCTCTCGCGTAAATGACAAATTTTAAGCTGACTGAAACCGATTTCACAACACTGATGACTAATTGTTATACTGATATGGACTGATATCTATTGAATGGAGTACCGCAAACTAAAGCGCAATGTAAATGTAACGTATTGGGTACTGGCCATGACTAAAAAAACCGAACACCGGTTTTTGGAACAACCGGTTTTTTTGACCGGTTAAACCGTAAGTAGTAAAACCGGTATAACCGAAAACCGGTGTTTTGTCAACAACCGCCATCCCTAATCCGGCGGCTGAATGACTATGCGAGAGGCTGGAGAAACATTGCATCAAATGAACGTTTTCACACAGGTATATTTTTGTAGCACCAAAGAGTTGTGTTAGAAACCAAGTAACGAGATAGTATCTTCCCGTAGCTCAAATACGTCCGAGTTGGCGCATGATGACGTAACTGGAGACCGGAAGTTGAATTTGAATTCTTGATAAAGTTAAATGGGATTTGTATGCATTCTGTGATGAAATTATTCAATTTGCGACATAACATTAAACTTCAATGTATTAAAAAAAATGTACATACACAATGTAAGTGGGTTTTGAAGGTTGATCTTGAGTTGTGATGGCTCATATCCGATTATTTAAATCAGTTCGTTTTAAACTGTTCGTCGCAGTCAGTGAAATTGTGCAATATTGTTCTAGCGATACGTGGTAACTATTGGCGCCATTGGTATTACCTACTGGTTTTTGTCAGATCCAAATTAGTTTATCACTGTAGATTCGTAAAAGTATGTTGTTTCATGGCATCTGGTTTTCTGTTAAATTATGCTGTTCTTTTTATTTTAAACATTTTAAATAAACAATGGACTTTGGGGTTATGAGAGCCACTGAGGCTTCCTCCCATTACTTCAATGTGGTAACTACAATGGTTTTATCAAGGTGGTAGTACTGGTTACCTAATAATCTAAAGTGAAAAGTGGTGTAATACCAAGGTGGTGGTATAATGTGGTAATACGAAACAATTAGTAAAAAGAGCAAACAAAAAAATGATAAAACCCCTAAAGAAAAATCAAAACGGCAGACTTTTGCTTCATTACCAGAAAATGGACGAAGCAGAATTAGAGTTTTTTATCATTTTTGTTCCTATTTTTATCAACTTCCTTATATTTAGTTTATCATATGGCCTTTGTTAGAAATGATCTTTACTTTTACTATTAAAATAACTGGTGGCTCCCATTGCTAACATGAAGGGGTAATGAGAGCCAAATCCTTTTTTAAAATTTTTTAATAATTAGTTTTGTTTAAAAAATGTCACATATAACATGCTTGTAAACCTTTCTATATAAATTGTTTAATTTGTTTAAAGACGAATAGTATCTACTTATGATGATTTAAATAAAACTATTTCCTTAAGTGGCTCCCATTTCCCCCCGCTCCCCTACATGCCATTTAACCCGTACATATGGTTACAAATTTTGTATTACTCATAATTTCTTCCACCCCACAAATTACACATGAAAAACTCAAAGAACAAAAAGCCTAGTGCTCCGTTTTTATACGCAAAGATCAAATTCGTTGATGTCCCAGAAATAATATACTGTGAATCGGAATACATATGGTTGCACTAAAATAAAGATTGAGGCAATGAAGGTGATGACACTCAGCTAATATTTCACAGGAACGCTTCCTTCCACTTCGAATTTATCTTTCAATAACTTTTATGGACCCTCCGATTTTAAATTTAACACTACAATCACAGCTTTGTATACGAGGTCTTATTAGTTTTCAGATTCTCGGATACGAATTTAAATAAAAAAGATTTTACCAAATAAAAGGAAATATTATTTTGTATCAAATTTAAGAACAATAATAATTAACTTAACACAGCAAACATCTTTAAATTTAAAAGAATAATTCCAGTATGATTTGATTTGATTATTATTTTTAATTTTTCTTAAAAAAAATATATATCAGACTCAGAAAAATGACGTTTAGTCCAGGAACCGAAGGTTTTCACCTCGCAATTTTTACAGAATGGATCGATTTGCTTGAATAATTTGAGAATAAATAGTGGATAGTCCAAGGATCAAAATCTATATAATGCCGAAAGGCGCTTTTACCATGGAGGTGGTTGCCACCCCATCTCGGGGGTGAAAATTTTTTATGATATTTTGACCGCAAAAGTTGATAAAATCATTCATTCTAAGCAAAAAATGTTCTATATATTTTTTTGATAATACATATTAATAGTTTTCGATTTATTCGCTATCGAAAGTGTTATGTTTTATATCGAAAAAATCAATGTTTTTCGATACATACCCATTTACGATCCACTCAATTTTTGCCGTAGAAAAAATTTTTTCTAGCCAAGTTCTTGGGAATTAAATAACCTACAATTTCATATTTAAACATTTTTTCGTATCTCTGATGCTAATCTTTCTATTCTGAAGAAAATGGCATTTTTTACCAAACTACAAAAATTCGTTATTCGCTTTAAACTCCAGTTTTTTTAAAACTAATCATTCTAAGCCAGTCAAACTTCTAGAATCTAATAATAATACATAAGTAAAGAAGAATAAATAAGGCCAATGACTAAAAACACCGCTAACTTACATTATTATGCTTCCAATTGGATTTCTCCTTTTTTTTCAAAAAAATATATTGATTTTTTAATCATAACTTTTTATTTTTTATCTTAGAAAGTTTGTCAAAAAAGTATTTTGTAGTTTTTGACAAGATCTATAAGTATATTAATATTAAATCTCTTTACAATCCTCAGTCGCAAAAAGAGATGACTTTGAAAGGGTTGGTAAAGGTGGTTTTTGCATGTTATTACAAGTTTAATTGTCAATAGCTCACTCAATTTTTACCACACAAAAAATTTTTTCACACCAAGTTCTTGGGAATTAAATAAGCTACAATTTCATATTGATATATTTTTTCGTATCTCTGATGCTAATATTTCTATTCTGAAGAAAAAGCCACTTTTTCCAAACTACAAAAATTCGTTATTCGCTTTTAACTCTATTTTTTTAAACTAATCATTATAAGCCGGTCAAACTTCTAGAACTTGTTAATAATACATAAGTAAAAAAGACCAAATAAGGTCAATTACTAATTTTAATTAGGGTGGTGATTAGGGGGTTGCTTCCAATCACTTTTCCGTTGAAAAAAATTGGTACTGACATTCTTTTCATTATAAGTCACTTAATTTTTGAGCTCGAGAAAATTTTTTATTTCTGGAGATAGATACTTTTAAATACTTTAAATTAGTTTCAACAAGTTATCCTCGAAAAATGCATGGTTTTCCCATCTTTTGACTTTGAAACTACAATATTTAGCATTTGACGAAGAAGAGCTAACATACAATAAAGTATAGATTGATTACTAAAAACAAGCGAACAATTTTTGCAATCACAATCAATGCAGTGTTTATGCCTGTTATTATAGCATTGGCTGTTAAATAATTTGTGTTCGATTGTTTCATCTGTTGTACAACCCTCGTCCTTTTTAGGGTGTAGTACTTGTATATAAGTACATACCTAGTTTTTTATAGTAGTGTAGTGAAGCGGTACTTTAAAGTAAAATGAATAATTTGGAGAAACGTAGAGTGCTGTCTCCAGAAGAACGGCGTTTAGTTCTGAAAACGGCGTTTAGTTCATGGTCTTAAAGAAAATTAAAAAAACAGTTTTGTTTATTTTTTCAAAAGGTACATTTTTGTTAAGTCAAGTTGTTTTGATAAAACTAAAACTTTTGGAGTTACTAGCAGAAAACTTATTAAAAATATTGATTTTTTCGATATAAAACTAACACTTTCGATAGCGAATAAATCGAAAACTGTTAATGTTAGCAAACAAATGTATAGAACGTTTTTTTGCTTAGAATGAACGGTTTTACCAACTTTTGCGGTCAAGATATAATAAAAAATTTCCACCCCAACTGGGGTGGCAACCACCCCCATGGTAAAGGCGCCTTTTGGCATCATATAGATTTTTTATCCTTGGAATATCCACTACTTATTCTCAAATTTTTAAGCAAATCGATCCATTCTGTAAAAATGGCGAGGTTTTGTCCTATTTTAAGCTTCATTACTTGGACTAGTTGCAGAGTTCAAAAGCCAGGCTCCAGCAGCTGGAGAACTGACTTCCATATATTTGACATCAATGTGAGAGTGGCATAGGGAGACGCACTATCAACCATGCTGTTCAACCTAGTTGTTGAGGCAGTCAGCAGGAAAACCAACCGGCCATATAAATACCAACAAAACAGTACAAATTACTGCATATGCAGAAGATGTAGCTATCATTAGTAGGAGTACCTAAGCAATGACTAATGGAAGCGTTCAAGGAAATTGATCCTGAAGCACGAAAAAGTGGGCTTAAAATAAACGAAACAAAAACTAAGTACATGCCCGTCAAAAGACACCTGGCAATGAAAATAATATCGCAATAGACAAACATTATAGGCAATAGATAACTAATGTTCATTCCACCAACATACGACTGTTTTGGATTATCGCGACAACGAATATTTCAGAGTGCAACATAAGAAGTACGAAAGTAAATGGCTCTAACAATTATTCCAATAAACAGCAATGTAATTTGCATTTTATTTTTGTTCTTCACATTTTGCACAATAAAATATTTGCTGTCGAAATAATCCAACACAGTCGTATATTCGTGGAATAGGGTATATAACTTACCATTGAATATGTATGTGGATGCCTTTACATACATTATCTGGACACAGAATACAGAATACAGAAATCAATCAAAAGAATTCCGTAATAACGAAATTAATACACGTATTTCCAGTGGGAATCGTACATACTATGGTAATAAAAGACTGATGACATCGAAATTATTAGACAAAAGAACCAAAAGGAATATCTACATAACATTGATTAGATCCGTAGCGGCCTATGGGCTGAAACCTGGGTAATGACAAAAAAGATGAAGCCTAATTCAAGACATTCGTGAGAAAGATGCTGAGAAAAGTATACAGCCTGCTGCAAGAGGAAATGGGCACATGGAGAAACGACGAGATTGAGGAATTGAACGGAGGGTATGATATCGTAAGATTTGTGAAAAGACAAAGACTGTCATGGCTGGGAGATGTCCAGATACAAGAAGATGCAAAACAGCAATAAATATGTTACAGTGTAAGCCGATAGGAAAACGAAAAAAGGAAGTCCCAAAACGAGATGGTTGGATGACGTGGAAGACGACCTGAAAACCATGAATATAAGACAATGGAGGAGGGCACAAGAGAGATCTGAATGGAAGGACATAGCCAGACAGGAAAAGACCCGTCCAGGGTTATCATGCCAAAAGAAGAAGAAGTATGATTTGATAAATTACAAGCAATTGGACTTCGTAAGTTGTAGGTTTTCACCCACAACTCTTTGAACTCTCATCTCATGTAACTTTGCGTCGATTGTTATATGATTTCAATATTTTTGAATCATATTTACTAAATTACCGGTCATAACTTTTTAACCGGAAATTACATCAAAGCCAGAACTAAATATTCGAGCTCGACTTTTCAATACACGTCGATTGATAATTATATCACATGTACTATTTCTGCGACCAGTGCGACTATAATGTTGCACTTTATAACTACGAATAATATATCCTCCTCCTCCTCCTCCTCAGTCGTTTCCTCATTGTTGATTGTCGTGATTCCCTGTAATACGAGCAATTATCTCTTTCCATCGGCTTCTGTCCTGAGCTTCCCTCATGGATTCAGAGAATGTTTTTCCACTGGCTTTCTGTACTTGATCCGTCCATCGAGTAGGTGAGGGACCTCTACTTCTGCGCCCTTCAACGTTTCCCGAAATTATAAGTCTCTCAAGATTATCATCACTTCTTCTTGCAATATGGCCGAAAAATTTTAAGACGGTGGAGAGGCAAATAGAGGAAAGTCCAGTCTGAATATTAAGCTCTTGGAGGATTGAGTGATTTGTTCTATGTTCCGTCCATGAGATCCGAAGCATTCTTCTCCAGCACCACATTTCAAAGACGTCAATCCTTTTTCCGTCGTCCGATTTCATTGTCCATGTTTCGGATCCGTAATTAAATATGGGAAAAATGAAGGCACGTACTAATCTTATTTTGGTGTTCTTCGACAAGGAGCGATCTTTCCAGATTTTCGATAATCGACTCATAGCGTTTTTGGCCATGCCTATTCTCCTACGTATTTCTGTTTCACAAGATCCTGTATTACTGATGTAGAATCCTAGATAATTGAACTCGTTGACCACTTCAAACTAGTCTAAGGCTCCTGTTGTCTGAAGTGAATTTGAATAATCTACTATCATAATTTTTGTTTTTTGTTTATTGATCTTGAGACCACATCTATTGCTTTCGGCTTCCACTAGCTGCAGCAGGCTGGACATTTCTTCTTCGGATGCAGTTATTAATGTTGTATCATCTGCATTTCTGAGATTTGAGATCTTCTTCCCTGCGATAGAAATACCGCCATTCCATTTGTCGAGTGCTTTTCTCATTATATATTCCCCATAGAAATTAAAAAGACTTGGAGATAGAATACATCCTTGTCGGACTCCTCTACCTATTTTAAAAGTATCGGACTTATGGTTTTCAATTCTTATTCTGGTTTCACTGTTCTCATATATAGGCTTTTCACCAGAACTGACAGATGATCAGGAACCCCCATCTGATGTAGAACTTTCCACAAAACTGCCCAGTCTACACAGTCTTCTGATAATCCAGAAAGCAGATGATCATCGGAATTTTGAATTCTCGTGTTTTCTGAATGAGTTGTCGCATATTAAGAATTTGCTCCCTTGTGCCTTTACCCCTCGCGAAGCCTGCCTGTTCTTGTGGTATTTGTCTATCCAGGTATGTCTGCATGCGATACTTGATGATTCTCAACAGAATTTTACTTGTATAACAGAATAAAGGCCGCGTCTCACCATCAAATAATTTGATCACAGTTTGAGGAAACTCCGGAAGTACGTCAAAGTGACGTCACAATTGCAGTTTTTTTGAAATTCTAAAAATCTGTGCTCTCACTATCAGTCTAGTTTGATCAAATTTATTGTATTGAGTTGTCTAACTTGTTTGTACTTTATTTAAAATTAAAATTTTTCGTTATTATCCACAATGAACACTCAGGATGTGACGTCACTAAAGGCCGCGTCTCACCATCAAATAATTTGATCAAACAGTTTGAGCAAACTCCGCAAGTACGTCAAAGTGACGTCACAATTGCAGTTTTTTTGAAATTCTAAAAATCTGTGCTCTCACTATCAGTCTAGTTTGATCAAACTTTTTGTATTGAGTTGTCTAACTTGTTTGTACTTTATTTAAAATTAAAATTTTTCATTATTATCCACAAATGAACTCAGGATGTGACGTCACTAACTGTCACTTTCAGTTTGCCCAAACCAGTTTGATCAAATTATTTGATGGTGGGACGCGGCCTTAACTGTCACTTTCAGTTTGCTCAAACCAGTTTGATCAAATTATTTGATGGTGGGACGCGGCCTTGATAAATAGTTGGTACGATTTCGGTGACTTTAAAACAATACTTCTGGTTGCAGCTCTAGAACCGGAAGTCCGAAGTCAAATTTATCTATACACCATTGTCTGAGAGGATTAGCAAAGTCTAACTCAAGATAAAAGCTGAGGAGGAAGCTGACCAAGGAGAGGAAAATGGCAGAAGAGAAGGATGAAAATCCTCATAAGAAGTCCAAGACTGTCGAACAGAAAGATAAGCCTGACTAATAGGAGGTGAGCATTGGGGATAAAAGATCCCGCTCTGAGTCACAGACTCTTAAAAGTGACAAGACAAGAACGAAACCAAGAAGCGAAAATCATCTCGAAAGGGGTGAGCTACAGAGAGGCGACGAAGGGCACCAGAAAAACAAACGCCATCCCGATTCTAAATGGAGCCAAGATCGAACAGGCAGACTTGGTACAAAGCATGATACTATAAATAAAGTTATTTATAGTATCATGGTACAAAGTAAACTATTGGAAGCATCTTATATACTGCCCATTCAGGTAGCGGTAGTGTTCCTCAATTTAAAAGATCCTCATGCAGTAGTGATTTCATTGGTCTTCACAAATGAGGTCACAAAGCTTAGGGAGGCGATTGAAGGGCTGGGCACGCTGGAATTTGACAGTGGAGAGAACACTCCAGGCGGGGACCTTCATCCCTGAGCCAAAATCCATAGATTCGCAGGTGATTAGGACGCACCTTCAGCATTTGAATTTGATGCTGAGAAGACAGAGCTAATCCATGTTAAGCAGGAAAATAGAGGAGGGGCAGCTCCTGGCCTCCTCTATAGATGAGGAATCGCGCAGATTTCTTAAGGAGAAAAAAATACAAAGCTTAACTATGGAACTGATAGGGTGACCTTCGGAGATCTGCAAGTAAAGGAAGATATAGATCTAAGGGTAGTTCAGATTAACCTCCGAAACTGTAAGGCTGCCTCGGCAGTCCTTGTAACGCTTCGGAGGATGTTTGGTATTGTAAAAGAGCTTTGGGTAAACCAAAGGAAGGTCAAAAGTTTAGGCTTAAATGGAGAACTGATCTACGGTAGATCGACTGAAGTTCCTCGGACCTGTGTGATTGATGGAAAAGGGATAGAGATACTGCCGCTAATTAATTTTTATTTCAGAAACCTGACAGCGCTAAGATCGGGAGGGAAGAAGACCGAGAGAGATTATTTTGGTCTCGGCCTATCTTCTTTCGGGCGATAATGACCAATGAAGTGGAGGCTCTACTAAATCACTGCAATAAGAAAAGGATGCGGGATTCAGCTGCTCTTTTGCTGCGCTGCAAACGCACTGAGGAAGCACGAACAAAAGAGGTGAGTAAAAAATGACAAAATGACAAAAAATATATTGACAAATAATTTAAACCTTAAATGTAGACAAAAACCGACTTTTTTATATACATCTATGACAATCTATGTTATTTATATCCGTCTATATTCGTTGATTTAACTTAAACTGAAATACTATTATAAAATTGAAATTTATTGTTCACTTTAATTTAAATTATGAAATCGAAATCTTGCTAAAAAGCATAGATTAGGACTCTCATGCGTTGTTGTCGTTGACGTCCCAAGCTACCGTTTTTCATTCTGTGTCATTTTAGAGTATTTCAAATGTCAAACTTCAACTGCCAAAATAGAAATAGAAAATCTAAAAAACATATTTTTAACATTTAAGAAAGTGAGAAAGTTAAAAGTTAATATTTTCATTCTTTTACTTGTTATTTATATACACTTTTAGTTTAGGTTTAACAAACATATATTGTATATCCTGCTGTATATTCCAAAATGTCCAGAAAGAGGGATATATCTGTAAGTAAACACCCCAAACCACATAAATGCAGGACTAGAATTTTACAGAAAATACAGTTTAAAGTTATAAATAATTAATTAAAATAAATAAGCAATATCTAGAGACACAAGTTATACCTTAGTTTTATAATAATTTAAACTTTCATAAGAGTATGTTTAATTTTTTAACCTGAAACTGCATACATACTCCATTCATGTCCTGCATGCATGTCATTATAGTATATGCTTGAAATAATAACCACTTTTTAGAGGGAAGAAATAGCCAAACAATTTCTTTTGCCAGAAAGGCAGTCCAAAATTGACACCCTGTTAAAACAAGATGGTCAAGCCTATTGTATTTGTAGATCATCCGATTCATCTCGGTTTATGATAGCTTGTGATGCCTGTGAAGAATGGTAGGGTGATTTTTTAAACTTTAAGAGCCCTTTCACATAAGAGGCGCTTAACGCGTGATTATAACTACATTCATTCACATGCTAATGTGCGTTTTAGGTCATTAAAACATGCGTTAGTAGAGTCGGACAAACATAAGTTTGGGATTGCGACGTAGCGTTTCGCGCAGACAAGCAAACCATTTCTACCAGTGGCGGACGAAAACAGGCAGATTTGAAATAAATTTTTATAAGTAAATTATAATAG